>NC_090268.1:428764387-429070339 GCF_040414725.1 Anabrus simplex | reverse complement strand
ACGACACCTAAACACCGATGCTCGTGGTTTGTGTGAAATTAGGAGGTGAACTTCAGTAGTTTGTCAGTCGTAATAATGATAAATTATTGTAACTTGTATAGTTGCTACCATCAGAGCGTTCACGAAATGCTTAGTGCAATATAAATCAAAATATCTACCAAAACAACCATCTCCCGCAAGGTTAAACAGGTTCCAATGGACGCCAATGTGAAGTAAGTCCTGCAGGATCCGCTGGGCAATAAGGAGGCTCTCCACATGATTGCCAACTTCATCCAGAATCAGTTGATGAATACAGTTGTAGAGCAACTGAAAGAAGCAATAAATCTGAATCCAAGTGGGACAGAGGAACTAACGCGTACTCTGGAAGAAAGAGACAGGTGCATAACCAAACAAAAAGAGAAATGCAAATTAAAACAGGCAGTTTAGGGCTATATTAGAGAAGAGAGTGCCTGTGTATGTCTGGCGTGGAAGAAGCTACAGGCAAGAACACGAAAAATATTGTTATCGATATTGGGTTTGAAACTTTGTTGGAACTACCAGTGGACGAAATCGACAGATCCCATAGAGCTGGGGAAAATCAAAATGGTCATACAGAACCCATAATGTAAGGTTTATTTCGTACCAGAAAATAAATTTAATTTTTGTAAAAAGGAAAAACTCAAGGACACAATCAAAATTATCAGTGTACAGGTATCCTTTGCAGCGGGCGGTGGTATCTTTGAATCCGTCTTCCGATTGGGCATAGCCTGGCCCCATCCATCATTCAACGTGGGCCACTGCAGTGCAAGAACTTCTGTCCCAAGAGTTCGGCGTCCGGATGATCCCCTGTCTGGCTGACTAGCTCATTCATTCTCCCGATCTGACCTCCCAGCTTATAGTCCAGGTCGATACTTTCTTGACTGTGATCCTTGACATCACGATCAACTAATCCAAGTCGATCTTGCACCCGACTCCCCTCCTCACCTATTTAGGTGTAACAATAGATATTCCGAGCCAAGGGACCACAGTTCCTTTTGCAACTCAGCAGCGTGCCCTCTTCCTTGTCCGCGCGCTTCCGACCATGTCCCAACATCAGCACCAACAAGCGGCTGGCTATCTTTCATGGCTAGGATGGGTCATAGGGTGGCTGGCCTTCCTGCCCAAGCATATGATGGCACGCGAATTCTCCTGTGTGCGTCGTCTGCTCTCTCCCGACTTCGTAGTCAAGCCACGACGCATGCTACCCGGCCGTCACGAGGTTCATCTCTACTCCGATGCTACGGCCAGATGCATCGCCGAGGTGTGCCCCCCTGTTTCATCATGTCTGGGCCCAAGCGTTCGAGGTCAGGCATGGGATCAACGTTGCGGTGACCGCAGCATCCCCGCTGGTTGCTCACCATTTCTTGCTTGATTTCGAATATGCTCCTTGTAATTCTCTTATTGTATTCACAGACAGCTCCGTCGCCCAGTACACCTTAGCGACCGGGCTCGGGCTGTCTTACATGCTAACCCATATTTACTTGCCTAGTATTGCAGTGGCGGCTCGTGGATATCAGCAGTAGGGGGCGCGCCTTAGTTTCATAATTCCACAAATATTTCAAGTTCTTCAAACCATGTTATCAAGATACACACTTCGAACACTATACAGTGCAATGCATGTGCAATGATTATTATTATTATTATTATTATTATTATTATTATTATTATTATTATTATTATTATTTTTATTATTATTATTTGCCTGTTCTTGTCCACGATCGAATTATGTTTACGAATAGTTTCACTGTAGTGATCACTTAAACATTTCAAAGCATTTCAAAGTCGATGGTACTATTGATATCACCCCTGTGGTGACCCATTATCTCCTTTCTTAGAACGGGAGAATAGCAGGCAAGGAAAGCAGTAAAAGATTTCTGAGATATCACTTGCACATATCCGCGGGTTCTTGTTGTATACGTCAGGAGAATTAATTTATCTTTGGAAAGCCCTATTTTCATTTTTCTTCGTCTCCGTTTTTTTCAACGAGAAGTCTGGTGTCGGCCTACCACACTCCTTCAGTTTGAGTTTCTTCTCGATAGAAAGAGAAGAAAACGTTAGTTCTTTAATATGTTCGACGGTAATCATACTGTACGAAGCGCAAACATATCACTACGCCTACATATAAATCATAACCTTTCTCCTAATTTCACCTTGTCACAGTCACCTCACGAGATCATTCATCAACACAAAGCTAAACATCGCGCTTTCCAGTGAGTATAGCCAACATGAGTCAAGTGCGAGGAGACAGTAGTTACAGTCGTTATTCGTTTCGTCAGTTAATAATCTTAAAAATTACAAGACTATTTTAAATATATGCCGGCACATTTAACTCAGGTAAGTGCCTCAGTAAAATAGTTCCTACTTTTAGGAGAGAAATGGCACAAACTGACCCCTGTTGAAAAGAAACAAAATCACCAATGTTTCGGGTAGGTTGGCTGCAATGATGGGCCGCGGCAGAAACGCGCCGGAATCTCCGTTAGAACAGCCGTTGCCTACGAGATATACAAGGCCGGGAAATGGACTGATAGAAATGCGGGTCGCAAGTAGTTTTACGAACGTCTGCTAGAGGTCTCGACATCGTGCTATGCTGCTTGCGCGAAATACATTCACTTAATAGTGCATGTTGGTTTTTAAAGACGTAAAAATCTACAAATAATGACGTTAGGACCACCTAAATGTGAATTCGAGTGATTGGATGTACAGTAAAGCAAATTTAAGTGGTATTTGGAATTATTTTAGGCGAAGTCAAGTGCAATAAATAATAAAAGTAGTACATTAAAATCACTTACCATGATCACTGCTCGTATCACTCACATTTTTAAGATCTTCCAACTTAAAGGCTTTGTCCTGAAGTTCTTTTCCAAGTCATGAGCATCTATAATTGTATGAGCTTCATTATCGAGTATTGGTTTTAAAAGTTTTGTAATGAGAGTTGCAGTCAGTACTTTCTGATCACACTCGTCACATTTGAATGCCTCAATGAACTTTGGAACAACAAAAACGTCAAGTTTTTAAACTAAATTCGTACTTCCCAGATAACGTAATGAGTGACGCATAAAATTCAACATATTTTGCAGGAAGTAAGCAAATTTTTGAGGGGTAGCGTAATGCTCTACGATCTTTCATCTTAATGAGGCACATCAATGGACTGTCAGTAGTGGCCGAGGATATCTGTCCCAAGTATGATTCACAGTTGGAATTTTCTTCCGCAACTCGAACAAGATAACTACATATCATGGCAAAGGAAGATAACTGCAGAGTGACAGGTTTTTCTGAAAAGGCATGATCTCATTCTTAATATCAATAGCATCTAAGATAATATCAAAATACCGGGCGAGTTGGCCGTGCGGTTAGGAGTGCGCAGCTGTGACCTTGCATCCGGAAGATAGTGGGTTCGAATTCCACTGTCGGCAGCCCTGAAGATGGTTTCCCGTGGTTTCCCATTTTCACACCAGGCAAATGCTGGGGCTGTACCTTACTTAAGCTGACGGCCGCTTCCTTCCCACTCCTAGCACTTTCCTATCCCATCTCTGTCGGTGCGACGTAAAACCAATAGCAACAAACTTTCAGATATTTTAGGCATATTATAAATAGTAGGCCTACATATGAAAGAAAATACAATAATCGCGAATTGATTAGCTAGCTTATCTTCGAGCGTCTCATCAAGTTGGTAGGCCTATTTCCAGAACTGTTGCTGATCATGATTACGATTATAGTGTACTCTGGGCTTAATAGCCATTTCATCTATGATAAGGGATCCTAACGTTTCCTCCACGCATGTCAAATTCATGGCTTCGTAGTGGAGGTTTTCTTTAATGAGGTGGTGGTGGTGGTGGTGATTATTGTTTTAAGAGGAAGCAAGTACAACTAGGCAACCATCCTCTGAAAAATGAAAACGAATTGGACTTACAGTGCGATATACCATATTTTATAGTGTATATGAAATTTACTTTGAGTTCATTTGAACACTATCAGTAAGTGAAATCTATAAGTAAACGTATTAAAAACACTTTTCTCCATATGTTAATACACTACAGCACGTGCAAACTATAGCAAGATGTCGAGACATCTGGCGGCGGTACTGCGAACCTGGTCGGGGACGGTTTTTATGCTCAGAACTAGCGCACACTTCCCGGCCTTGTATATCTCGTATGCAACGGAACAGCACATATCTACTGTGCCTCTGATTGGCTCCCTCAAGGCCAGTCAAGCGAGACGCGGAGTATTTGGTCCGCATTGAGAGAGCGCCATCCTGTGCAGGGCCAGCAGCGCATCGGGCCGCAGTGCAGTACAACTCGCGCTCTTGATAATAATTTTATAGTAAAATATATCCCTTGTTAACATTTAATGTTAAAATTCCAGAATTTAATGGAACCCCGTGGAGGGCCCTTGTCTTAACGCCTCCCAAACGAGCCGCCAATGTTGTATTGCGATCTAATCAAGAAATGTGCACGGAGAATATTTGTCCTCTAGTGGCGAGCCATGGCGTCGGCCGATAATCTGGTGGATGCACCCTCCCAGGACGTGCTGTCTTCAGTACACGCGAGTCTCCAGCATCTACAAAAGAGAGGCTCGCCCCGAGAGGGTCGTCACTCGGCTGCTGGTCACGCGATTGGCCGTCACCTTCTTCTGCTGAACCAGACGTAGCAATGCCATGGCCTCACCATCGGGTGCGTACGGTTCCCTGCTCGGAGGGAGATCCTGGCCCAAGTCTTCCTCACCTAAGACCAGGGAGTACGTCGCCTATGATCCAGCTCCAACATTGGAATCCTGGCAGTCCTTCGATCCTGAGGAAGCCAACTCACTGCGGTCAGCCCCGCCTCTGGGGCTAATCTAGCCAAAGGAACTCCGACAGCGATCGGCACCGTAGGACGTCCTTGAAAACGACGAGATTGGCGATGACTCCCGATCAGTCACCCTTGACGACGAGGCCGATAACCCGACCACGGATGACGAGGATGGCCTCCACAACTCCAGCTAGGCCGATTAGAGTGGGCCCTGGCTACGTCCTCGTCCACCACCAGAGCCGCCTCCGGCGACGTGATGCCACCCGCCGTCGCACCACAGCCAGTCGGTCGCTGTCCGCCTTCCATTCGCCGTCCCGTCCCTCGACACCGCCCTGGGCCGCTAGGCAACACGGATCTTCCAGTCCGGGGTGCACCTGCCTAAGCCGCCGGACGCTCTTGCTACACTATAAGTAAATTTAGTGAGTTGAACGTGTTGACGGAAGATGGCATGATTTATGCTACGCAGAGAACCCAGAAAATACCTGTGTCAAACCGCGAAGGTCTAGAGCGTATTCGCTACCCATGAGCCGAGATTCCATAAAGTAAAAACCGCTAGATAGAACCTAGCTTTCCTCTAATCACAATTTCTATAGTTATGTATTCTTATCATTAATTTCAATTTTATCTTAAAATTGAAGCTTCCTCGGTGTGTAAAGTCATTTATTTCTTCTTCCTGGTTGAACCGAGTTGCTGTCTTCTGTACACTCCGTACTGCTTGCCAATGTTTCGAATACATTTCAGTATTCTTTGTGAAGGCAGCTGAAGTACCCCTACTCGATCTGAGGTAACCAGTCTCCCAGGTAGCAATCAAATTATGCGAGTAGTTATTAACCTTGGCTTTGTATATCCTACCCTCTCTGGCTGACGTAAGCCTACGGACGGTCTCGTTAGAATTCTGAAACGTCATGTGCCACAGCCAGGTGGTGGGACTTGCCAATGCTGTCACGTAACTTGAGGTTCGTCCGTCATGTTTATGTTGTGGTCTGCATCGCTCAATCTATGTATGATAGGCATCCCGGAATTGCTGATTGTAGTTGCTGATTTTAAAATCAGAACGAATTAATTTAAAATTTACTTTTACTTTTTACTCTTATATCTATAGTTAAATATAAAGTTTGTAGCACCAAGCAACAGGGAAACAATTGCTTCTAGTTTCAGCCTCTCCAGTCCAAATTCCCAAGCATCTCCCAGCGTCTTACACAACCTCCTTACAAATAGCTCATGTAAAGGAATCCGTATTTTACAGAATCCTATAAAATATTCCCAGCATGCAAAATGCATGCCATACTGTTCTCTGAGTGGTGGCTGCAACATTCTATCGCTAATCCCTTCTTAGAATGAATAGTGATTCATTAATTAGGAGTAACATGAGCAGTAAGCTGAATAGAGGTGTAGGGAGGTGTGTACAGAATGACGTGAAGTATAAGGTAATATTTAAATCCCAGTGTTATAGTAATATTAAGTGATCTTGTAAAGAACCATGAGTAGTATTCGATATATTTTTAAGTTGTTCCCAAGGTACGTAGAATACAAGGTAGGGATCACGGGAGAGATGCGCAGTAGCAAAGCAGAGCTGTGACGTCACGCAGGACCCTTGCGTTGAAGCTGCTCTGTATGAGGAAGAGGTGCTTTGACTAAAAATCGCTGTGCACGCAGAAGCTAAGAGCTAATAATGCACGATAGTAACATATGTATGGTGTATAAGAAACCGTGTATGTATTTTATGTGATAAAACGTAAAAAGCAGTAATAGTGTACACTTTTCCGCATGGTTTGTTGTGCCGTTGTAGGCCACACAAATCATACCAGGCACGCGAAGGAACGAAACATACACTTTCATGTATTCCTTAAAGCCACTGACCTTAACAAATTGTGGCAGTAAGAAGTAATGAAGACATTATTGATAGCTATCTTTCTCCGCTTCGAGGGTTCAGAAGATATAGTCTTCCTCTTCTGACTGCTGTGACGCAAAGTGTGAAATCATGGTATCTCAGCCTCAGTGCTTCCGAGGCGATAAGAAATTCCACCTCTTCTCCGGAAGATTATGAAATATTACATCCAAATGTTCGTATGTGCTACTGATGAAGTCGATCAAACTCGGATGTCGTGTGGCAGTCTAAGGCTAGCTTTGAGCCTACAACAGAGGATGAGCATGAGTTCGTTAAAGCCCTTGAAGAGCTAGTGAAACAGCTCGAGGACAGTTGTGAAACCAAGGATCGTGATGAGCAGCTTAAAGACGTCACTGGCTATATAGCTTTTAGGATAAAGAAGAACCTCGATATAGAAAGCGATTATGGAGAGAAAACAGGTCAACGTACAAGGGGTGGAAATTAGATTTCAAAGACGTCTAGGGACAATTTGATGCAGCCTACAGAGAGACGGTATACCACGGTAGTGAAGATGGAAAAAGAGTTCAAATTTTACCACGAGAAAGAACTGAAAGAGGGTTCTAACAACATCACAAACCTTACGTATATCCTGAAAAAGAAATTCCCCGAAATTTATGAGTTTCCAAGTTGCTTCGTGAGAAGCCGTTCTTTTATTCGAATGAACGCTTTGAACAAAAGTAAGACATTCAAGAGACCGGGTTTCAGTTAATACAATACCGATAAAGAAAGAAAAGAAATTCCACTGATGCTATAGATAATCATGTTTGATAATACGTTTTTAAAAAATATCAGCATTATTCTTTGTGTATAACAGACCTGTTATTTTTTTATGAAAGGCATTAGGTTGTATATGAAACCAGTGCTAAGAATGTTAATATACAGGCTCATTAATGTATATAGCCTCTCTAATGTTAAACTGGAATTTGTCACTTCTTGGCACTAGGAGAACATTTGCTGGACAGTAATAGTTTCCTAACATGTGCTGTTTGCGTTGTTGACAGTTGTATATAGTTTACTAATATTGTTTGTAACAACGGACATACTTCTTGCAGTCATCAAACTTTAATGTTCGAGTCTGTAACAGTTAGAGACCCTTGTTATTGTTATCATACGTGCTGACAACATGAATAAATGGATGGCCATTCCACTGCGATCACAGCCTTAGCATTGTTACAACCTTTTATACAGATCGAAAAACTTCAGAAACGCTGCTTGATTCACACTGTATTTGTTCTCCTATTATTACTCTAATGTAATTGTGAAGTGGAATGCCTTTTCTGAGGTGATAAAATATCAATGCAGTTCTCTTATCTCTAACTTGTGGCTAAAACAGAATAGCTCACAGCAGTGCTCATCCAGAAGACAAGGCGCTGAGGGTGCTCGATGACGTCACCGACGGCCAAGCGTGGTGGGGAGACCTGCGCGTGATCCCTACCTCTTACTCTAATTACCTTTAGTTGTTCCGAGCATGTCACAATAATTTGTCAAAGAGTACTTTTTCATTAGCGTACATTGTCTAGAAACGGATGAGGGACTTCCTCCTAGGGAACACAACAAAATTATTAGTTCCGAGTGTAACATTTCCAATATTTGACAGCATGGATGCGGTTTATAATAGTATGAACAAAACACACCCATGTCGACTACAGAGAGCCTACAATACTTGGTCTCGATTCTTACTAATATCCCGGTCGAAACTCGTATTAGCCTTTTCCTGTCACACCCGTCATGTCTATGATTGATCAAACGACGTAAATATCACGCCATTTCCCTTCCCCCACAGTGTTCTGCAAGTAAGTAATTCAGAGTAGGCCTCGGCCTAGGAACGGTTTTTATTCCTCTCCCCGTAAGGAAGGTGACGCTTTCTCCCTGACCAGGACCAAGACTATCTCAGAACAGTCCTTAAATACCTCTCTCCGTCAGGTGCATCTCCCTCAAGGTCATCCACACGATCTCTCTTATCAATTTCCATTCACCACAGCAACGAATATAATCATTCATTTATACCTGCAACTCAATCCCAGCTGAAATTAGAGGCATAGGCAATGCGGTGGTATTTAAAAGGAAATGTTTAATCAGAAAGCAGATATCAGTTACTTAATGAAACTAATATTTAGTACCTAATCATCAATGAGGATACAATAATATAGAGATTAAGGAAATCCATTTTAGTGTTATGTGATATTTCAATATTCTTCGGCGTAAAAAGTGAAAAATTATAAGATCTTGAAACCTTCGTTTCGAGGTATTTCGCGGCTAAACGGTAAGTCCTATCACAAAACGTATGACACAATCTCAGTTCAATTTGGTGTGATCTACAACTTTGGTCCTATGGCATTTTGTCGTCTCCCTCTCTCCCTTATAGGGTAGATTTGGCTGTATATTTCGATTGTTCGTAAATGTTGTGCTTTTTACAAGTACGTTACTTAGATTGACAGACTTACAGGAAAGCAGGAATCATAAAATTTAGCACGCACATTGACACAACCAATGGTTATATGCGAACCAAATTTCATGATTCTAGCTTCCACATAATTATGTGAAAAATGTTAAAAAAGTACCCAAATTTAAACCCATTCAAATATCGTAACTCAATCGAACACATAAATATGGGAGATACGAGAAAATGATTGAAGACCAAACATGTAGAGCGATAAAAGGGACGTCTGAGGGTGCAAACCGTTTGTTGGTATGATGTACCGTTTAGGAGCAGTAAATCTCGAAATGAATGTTTGCATTTACGAACGTGCCCATGCTTATCTTCCATATATCTAAATATAATCGTGATGACCGTCTGCCTGTACATTGACTATTTTGGCGGAATTTCCGTACAGTTATCTGTTTCAGGAGTAATAATGACCATCTGCATACTTCTTAGCTTTAGTGTCTGTTTGTTTATCTGTTTGTTCTTATCTGTGAGTTCTTATAACTTGAAAACCACTGAATGTAATTCTACCAAACTTGATATTTAGAAGCCACCTGTCCTAGGGCCATTATTATTGCTGAATACCTAAATTTACTGGGGGTTTATCCGAAACCGAAACCACGATTTTGCACTGCCTCAAAATATGTACATCCGAAATTAATGGAAATCTACAATCCTTAATGGAAATCCATTTCTAAAACATTTTTTCCCGTGTGAAATTTTCAACAGGAGGTTTAATAAGTGAGATATCACGAACGGTCGGTTTTGCAGGTTAAGTCCAGCGGACATAGCGCAAAAGGTGTTTTACGTGGAGAAGATTCCTTATCTATCTATATAAATAAAATCGTAACGACTGTATGTGTCTGTACATTGACTATTTTGGTGAAGTTTTCATACAGCTACACGTTTGAGGGGTAATAATGATCATCTGCATTTTTTTGGTGTACTTTCCTGAAAGTCCTAATTTTTACTCCCCTCACCCAAAATTCAGATTGCGCCATAATGTGCCAGAAGAGCAGGAAAATAAAAAATTGGCAAAATTATACGGTTTAGACTGTAACGGACGGAAAACTTCCAAGATAGTTAAATTTTTCACTTTTTATCCCCGAAGAATATCGAAATATTGAGTCAATTTTAATGATGGTGCAGACCTTCGTTTCGAGGTATTTCGTGGGATGAACGGGAAGTCCTTTCACATAATGGATGGCACAATCTCCGTTCAATTTGAGTGATCTTCAACCTTGGTCTTATGAATTTTATTTATTTATTTATTTCATGCCTTCATTTGTGGCGAAGTTAAGGCTCACGGCCCTCTCTTGCACTTAACCACATATCTAATAAACTTTATAAAACAGAATAATGAAATAACCACATATCTAATAAACTTTATAAAACAGAATAATGAAATAATTTAACAAAATATAAATCCTAACCTCATTCATTCTTCCATTCATACTGCCATTCATACAAGCTGGTTATACATTTAATAGGTAATCTCTGCAAGACCGCTTGAAAGAAGCTAAGGAAGTGCAATTCCTAACACTAACTGGAAGGGAATTCCATAGCCTTGCACCAGACACTTGAAAGGAGCGGTTAAATGAAGATGAGCGATGCACAGGAATTGAGAGTGTCGTAGTCGATCGAGTGTTGTGTTCATGAGAGGAGGAGAGTAAATTAAACTTTGAGGATAAATACTGGGGTTTAGATTCATTCAGCAGACGAAATACGAGAGTAGCAACGTGAAGATGTCGTGGTTTATCGATTTTTAACCAGGAGAGAAGTTCATAATAGGGGGAGATATGAGTTGAAAATTTAATTGAAAATATAAACCTAATGCATGAGTTCATTGCCCTCTGTAATTTTAATGTCTGTTCCATGGTGGCATCTATCATTACAATATCACAATAATTAAGTATGGGAAATATGAGGGTCTGGATAAGTTTAATTTTCAAGCTTAGTGGAAGAAGTGATTGGCGAGTTTTGAGAGGGTGAAGTGACGAGTGAATTTTCCTACAGATGCTTGTTATGTGCTCACTCCAATCTAGTGTGTCACTTATGATAATTCCAAGTTTTTTTACCGACTTCTGAAATGGTATAGCTACACCACAAAGCAAAAGTGAAGGCAATAATTTCTTATTAAGGTTATTTAACTGCCTTTGTTGCCCTATTATAATAGCTTGTGTCTTTTTAGGATTAATTAATAAACAATTCTTATTAGAATAGGAGCTAATCAGATTTAAAATGGAATTCATCTGATGAATTCCAAACTCAATATCAATAGCTTTACAGTGATAATATATTTGTAGATCATCTGCATATAAATGATACTTACAGTTACTGAACTGAGAAGATATATCATTGATATATAGAGTAAACAGAAGAGGTCCAAGCACGGATCCCTGTGGGACACCTGTTTGCTTCGTCTTCCAATCTGTGGTAGTGCCGTTTATGACAACACGTTGTCGCCGATTGGAGAGGTACGAAGCAAAGAGCTGAATAGCAGAGGGACTCAGATTAAATCTTTCTAGTTTCGCTAATAATATGTCAATATTTACTGTGTCAAACGCACTACTGAAGTCAAGTAGAATAAGTATAGTCACTTTCCGCTCATCTATAGCTCGTCTAATGTCGTCTGTAATTCTTAGCAGTGCCGTCCCTGTGCTATGTCCTTTCTTGAAACCAGATTGGAAGGGGTCACGCAGAGAATATTTTTCCAGATATTGTTCAAGTTGGCTATAGATCAATTTTTCTAGAGCTTTAGACAGTGTTGAAAGAATGCATACAGGACGAAAGTCGGATGCTACATTAGATGGCTTCGTCGTATCTGTATCCCTTATACGTTAGATTCGTCTATATTTCTCGATGTTACGTAAATTTGGACTTTTTACATGCATAATTCATACTTTCAATCACTTACAGGAAAGATAGAATCATCAAACTCTACACGAACATTGGCCCACCCAATACCCATATGTGAGTCAAATGCTATGTCTATAATTATCCGAAAAGTAACGCAATGTATGATAATCTTACACAAATTTCAACGTATTCAAAGTTTATGACTCAATCTGACCCATGAATAGATGAGATGCGAGAAAATATCATAGGCCCAGCAATTTAGGCCACTAAATATTTCGTCTTATGGTACAATCCTTTGTCGATATGACGTACCGTTTAGCAGCAGTTAATCTGAAAATAAATGTCTGCAATAATTTAAACATGCATATACTTTTGTATGTCGATCTCTATATATTCATTGATGTCGATTTGTAGCGATCGAGAAAGGGTGTAATCAGTACTCCCCACACCGACTTTGACTGGCGATAGGAATGGGGTCCTTCTCCAACTCCTATGTAACTGGCATTAGTAAGGAGGGCCTACCATTGTAGTGCATAATTCACTTCTCGATTTGACTTGCAGAAGGCAAGGGAGCGTGCAATTTTCTCAAAACTCCCCTTCCCGAATGTGATTGGCTGTGGCTAAGGGTGCCCGAAATTAGAAACAAATGTACCCTTCTAATATGTGACTAACATTATGCATAGTGGCCTGCTATTTTAATGGAAACTCACCAACTCAGTGTGACTGGCAGTAAGCTGGCTGGCAGAAGGAAAAGTGGCCTGTCATTATAATGATAACTGCACAAGTCAATTTTGACTAGTAGTAGGGAAGTAGCCTGCTATTATAATAAAAGTTCCTCAAGTGAAATCTGTCTGGAATTAGGACCCCAAATCGATTGTGACCGCGCAGTAGGCAAGTGAGCCTGCCGTTATCATCACAAATCCGCCACCCACACTTTACATCGGAAAGAACGTATGGGGACCTCCCCATGTTATTTCTCGGATAACGCTAAGTGACATGCAATTTTAAAACAATCTTATTTACTGCACGCACAGTATTTACTTCGATATCTGTATACAATGTACAGTAGAACACCGTAGCGAGGCACGGGTACATTTGTAGTTATGCTATAAAATGTATAACGGTGTTTCACGGCTCCATAGCCTCACCATCATCGGTTCTCTGCTTATCAGCAGGTTTTCGCATGCGTTTTCCAAGCTGATCTGCCTTCAGCTATCCTTTATGTATTCCAGTATCTTCCACTAATCTTCACATTGTCTATCATCCGATAACTCTTTCTTTCTCTAAATCTTCTCCCAGCAACTTTCGCTTCCATTGCCTGTGTTAATAAACTATCCCTTCGTAAACAGTGACCTAACCAATTCTTCTTTCTCTTTTGTACGGTTTCTAGATTTGTCGTGCTTTCTTCACCTACTCTTTCCAATACTTTCCTTAATTAATTTGTCTTGCCAATTGATCTAAACTTTCTACATACCCACATTTGAAAAGTTTTCAATATTCTTTCTTCCTCCCTTCCCAAAGTCCAAGTTTCAGACCCATAAAAAGCAAGTAGTAAAATTGGACAGTTCTGGCGCCGCCACCGCCACCGGGCTCCCAGAGGCCACCTCCACCACCACCACAGCCAGAGGCCTCCCAGATGCCTCCTCCACCACCACCACAGCCAGAGGCCTCCCAGAGGCCTCCTCCACCACCCGCGGGAAATTTGAATTTGTAAACAAAGCCACGTGCTTCTTGACAGCTGTCATCGACAACAACGCATCGCTAACCTCAGTACTGCCATCTTGACGGGCCTAAACCTCAGTAGTGCCAACTTAACCTAACTAGCTCGAGATAAACAAAGCCACGTGTTTTTTGACAGCCACGTGCTTTTTGACAGACAACAACGCATCGCTAACCTCAGTACTGCCATCTTGACGGGCCTAAACCTCAGTAGTACCAACTTAACCTAACTAGCGCGTGGTAAACAAAGCCACGTGCTTTTTTACAACCACGTGCTTTTTTGACAGCTGTCATCCGTCATCTTTAAACTACAGAGAACTGTGCTGCCCTCTTTATCGTAATAGATGTAAAATTCGTCACCTGTCATCGGCAGTGCACCCATCTTGGCGGGCCTAAACCTTAGTGCTACCAACTTAACCTCACTAGCGTGAGATAAACAAATCCACGTGCAGCTGACATCCGCCATCTTTAATCTATAGAGCACAGTGCTGCCCTCTTTAGCTACTTACCTTCCACGTGCAGCTGTCATCCGCCATCTTTAATCTATAGAGCACAGTGCTGCCCTCTTTAGCTACTTACCTTTGAAATGTGGTGGCGGATAGTTTGAAAAATGCTCTTTGACAGCAGCCATCTTTGAGCACCGTGCTGCCGTCTTTAGCTAGATACCTGTGGTGGTAGACAATTCCGCGTGACAGCAGTCATCTTTGAGCACCGTGCTGCCCTCTATGTGGTGGCGGCAAATTCTACATGCTCTTGTTTGGAAACAAACTCACGCGCTTTTTTGACAGCTGTCAACCGCCATCTTTAATCACCGTGCTGCCCCTCTTTAGCTACTCACCTTTGAAATGTGGTGGCGGTAAATTCCACGTGCTCTTGTTTGGAAACAAAGCCATGTGCTTTTTTGACAGCTGTCATCCGCCATCTTTAATCAACAGAGCACCGGGCTGCTATCATGCGGGCAATTTCATCAGCTGTCATCCGCCATCATTAATCTACAGAACACCGTGCTGCCCTCTTTATGGCTACTACCTTAAGCACGTAGCAGCGGGCAATTTGAAAATTCTGTTAGCTATCATCCGCCGTCTTTAATCAAGAGAGCACAGTGCTGCCCTCTTTATCTAGATACCTTTGAAATGTGGTGGCGGTAAATTCCACGTGCTCTTGTTTGGAAACAAAGCCATGTGCTTTTTTGACAGCTGTCATCCGCCATCTTTAATCAACAGAGCACCGTGCTGCTATCATGCGAGCAATTTTATCAGCTGTCATCCGCCATCTTTAATCTACAGAACACCGCGCTGCCCTCTTTATGGCTACTACCTTAAGCACGTAGTAGCGGGCAATTTGAAAAGTTCTGTTAGCTATCATCCGCCATCTTTAATCAAGAGAGCACAGTGCTGCCCTCTTTAGCTAGATATCTTTGAAATGTGGCGGCGGCAAATTCTACATTCTCTTGTTTGGAAACAAACCTATGCGCTGCCATCCACCATCTTTAAACTACAGAACACCGTGCTGCCCTCTTGCGTCAGCTGTCATCCGCCATCTTTAAACTATAGAGCACCGTGCCGCACTCTCGCGTCAGCTGTCATTCAAGGAGTACCTTTGTTCTAAGAAGATATTACAAGAGAAGTGATTAAGAATATAATCGAGCACGGTACTCGATACAACATATGATTAGAACATCGACTGATGTGTTTACAACATACCTAGCGTATACCTTTGTTCTAAGAGAAAAAGTAAGACAAAAATTTTGAACAGCTTACGTAAGATAGCAACTCTTATAACTTCCTTTACTTTGCTAAGGCATAGCTTTATCGAACGCAATCTTGCACATATCGCGTACCTGCATGTTTATACTTGAACACATACTGCTGTTCATAGTTCGATATTGTAGAACACTGCATTGCAAGACTAGAATCAAACACTTTTGAGGAAAAAAATTCTGTTCTCGACATACTTACCGAACTAGACGATAACATACTTACGAATTTAATCAACATCTTTTTTCTTGCTCTTATTCTTCTTCGAGAGGAAGGAGTAGGAGGGGAAGGTAATACCTAATCTAAAATAAAAGAATATGCCAATTCTACATTATTTATGTACATCTTGTATGTACAAGTTTTATCTCGAATCGTTTTACCGTAGTGATGTTTGCGTACTTCTCGATGCAATTCTTGAATGTACAAATTAAGCTTGCCGTACTACGCTCTCAGCGTCCTCTCCCTACAATATGTACAGTGAATTGTGATGTAAGACAGCGTAACGTAAGTACACACCTCTAACATAATGTTTACACACACATCTGCTTTATGTAAAGTAGTACCGATCAATACTACTATACCCCCAGGCTAGAGTGTTGGTGGAATTTGGAATGACAAACCGTTTGCAATCAACATTATTAAGGGCTACCTTACTAATTAAATGAGTGTACAACTGGTGCTTCTTGCTTCTAATGACAGACATTTGTTTATGCAAAACAGGTGGATTACTTTTAATGCAATCGTTATAGTTTTCAAAACGTAGCTGATTCTGAACGACATTCTTTTTAATCCCCTTCAATCTCCTTATTTGTAATTCATTTAAGAGTTTTATGCAATATGACTTGGATTTAGTACCTACAAATGAATCGATAATATTCCCAGCACTTTCATCTTTCATTTTACCTAGAACCTTTTTGTTCACTAGCGGTAGATGATACTGATTATTTACAGGATAGTTACTTGTATCAAACCTACCCAAGTCTGGCTTTATATCATTGTAATAGTCATCAGTTTTGATTTGATAAATAAACGAATCGGTATCTGTGTAGAGCAATTGCGCATTATGCGCGTACTTCTTCATCATATAATCGTAATGGAATTCATACATGAGTGTTTTAGCTAATTCAAGTACTGCGAAGCCGACGTAGGTAGGTTTGTCATACTTAAACTTAACACGATTCATCTGTATAATAACTAAATTCTCATGTATGATGGTGCAGCTGTGGAAATTTGGTTTACTTATTAAATAGTTAGCACCATACCTTTTCTTAATATTCTCCCAGTTTGTAATCAATTTTACATCAACGCATTTGTCAACATTTTCCATAGTCTTACCAAACACACTGTTATTCATGAGCTTGTAGAAATCTTTTTCAAACTCGTTAACCGCATTCGTTCTTAAATTATTGTTCAGATCGATATATGGCTTTAGCCACGGTGACTGATTAAATTCTAGTACGCGATGAATTTTGGATAACTTCAAACCATGCTGCAAACACTGTTTTAAATTTCGGTAATGAATGATATACTTAGATTTATCGCACAAATTAGCAATTAGCATTTTCGTCGTTGATGCGATGTACGGGGGCTTCATATTTTCAGGGCAGAACGGTAGGTCATTATGAGAAGTGTGTAACTCTTTAGGATACTGTAAGTCAACTTCGAGGAAATAGCCTTTATCAGCTTCATCGCCTAGGGCGTGCAGCTGTAAAGCATCAATTTCGCACTGCGTTAGCCAGCGGAAACCACTCACCGGTAGATGCTGACTCATCGCCCACCCATACTGATTATTAGCATCGAGATAAACGATATACTGAGATTCCTGACTAGAATCGAAACTCGGCATGTACTTATTATTTGCCTTGGAATACCGCCCGCTGCACTGACTTAGACCGCCTCGAATAGATGATTTTATAAAGTGCACCATATCAATATCAGTTAGCAGTTCCAAATTCACCTGCGTGTATTTTAACATCGCGTCCCAACTTAACCCAGGCGCAGTAAAATACTGACATGGGTCAAGGCTGTAGGTTTTCTTGCAAACACAGCGAAAATATTCAAAAAACATCAGCTAACAAAAGTACATCCGTCTTTAAATATGAATCGGAGTATTCACCCAGCGTTTGAATGTGGAACTGCTCCCAGATATGTTGTGCATGTAAATAGTCATCATCACTAATATCTGCTGAATTCAGCGAGCTGTAAAAGGATTGTTTCGATGGTAAGGCACGTTCTTCGAGGCGTTCTAAGCAGTCAAGATGTTCATAACAAAAAACACCCTTACGCCGAAGTAAATTAAACTGCGCTTCTTCGGGAAAAACGCGTCGAATTTCCATAAATTGTTCAGGCTGTAAATGACTAGAAAGTTTATCGAGGCTACTCGCCATAAAGCGAAACAAGTCAAGGAATCTCAGTTTTATAGAATGCTCAGCATCTACTTTTACAGACTTTGCAAACGCAATGTACCGCTCTTTATTCAAAGGGATTATATCTACTTTTTCATCTGAAGCTCCAAATTGTGAAATGATGAAATGAGAGTCGTAACCAGATAAGTTATGAAAAATTACAGGGATAAATTTAGGAACTCTATACTTAAGATTACAGCTATAATGAGCGGCACATCTGTAGAAACCAGTTAAATGATCATGATCGAAAACTTTAGGGTCATTTTCGGAAAATTCCCCATCACAAATGCTACACTTTGTAGCACGTTCATGATCATTTAACTGAATTTCGGTGAGTGGCTTCATAGGAATATTACTATTTAGAATACGACCAAGACGAACTGCATCACTTTCAAGTCTTTCTAAAAATACTTTAGCAGCATCATGTCCTCGATACAGCTCTAACTTGTTAAGCGTACTATCGTAACTACACTTGATGTAATACGCGAAGCTGTACGGGACATGCATGTGCGTAGTGTTAGTGAAAGAGTTGTCAGGATTAGGTAAGCATGTGTTGCATGGCGTGAGGATGGCTTCAAAGTCTGCATAAATCACGAACGGTACCCACATCTGCTTGTTAAAATTTGTAAATTTTAAAACATTATTGCCTGTAGTAGGTATCTCTGTACGTACATGATTGCAGTCATTCTTGGAATGCTTCGTTAACTGATCTTCAGTTCTAAAATACTGCAAGCATCCATCACATAGCCACTTTTTACCATCATGTTTTGACAACTGACTACCAACAAGTCTACTCAGATTTTTAATCCAGCAAAAGTGGCTATTCTCACTGTTTTCAATATAGAGTAAGTTAACATGAGTACTCTTCTTATGAAATGTATAATACAGAGGACCTACTACAGACTTTTTCTCTACACCATACACATTAATGCTAATGTTATTTAGTTCCTCAAAGCGCTTAATATCCTTTATCTGCACAGGAAATTCTATACTATCGAAATTTAGTTGCGTTGAATAGTGTGGATACGATGATGTTCTATTCGCTACATTCCGTTTCACAGGATTTAAAGCCGACATCACCGCCCATGCAAAACATGCTTCGTCATTGTTTTGGATGTTTACAACAGCTTTTCTTTGCTGAATCCATGTCGGCAGCTTGATGTGCGAAGATCCACGCATAGGATTGTACTTATTGATGTTAACTTCTAGATACATTATTTCAACTAAAGCCCACCCTGATTCCTTTTCCTGAAATTCCTCGCTCTTAGTTGAAATAATGTTAGAGACATCCCTAAGTACATCACCAAAATTAGTCGACTCACTTATGACAAAATTCTTCGTATTAAATGATTTAATGTCCGTTATTTCGGATTCATCCGTGCTTTTAATGTACAAGGCGAAAAGTTCAAAATTAACTTTAAATAAACTATGATTGGACAAAGATTTAGCAAGTAGCTGTTGTACATCCGGTTGAACACAATTTAAAAAGTTTGAAGTGTTCTGAAACTTTTGACTGGTGCGAATTCGGTAACAAGCAATCCTACTTTTAAATGCTGTATTAATTTCCTCGATGTTTGCGTTACTAGCACTTCTACACGCATTATTTTTATGCGCATTACTCCGTAAGTGTCCCTGAAATTGCGAAGATGGTACATCGGTGTTACAGTGCTCGCAGTGAATAGTTTGAAGTTCATTTTTCCTAGGTTTTTTACTACTAGTACTTTCTACAGCTACATCGGTAGCTGCACGCTTTTTCCCTACTACTACCTGAAGGCAAGTAGATATTTGATGTATCTCTACTAAGTGAGCCTGGTATTGTTCTACATTAGCGAAATACACCCCACAAACTTCACATAAAGCGGATGTTATGCTAGGGTGTTTTACTTTTTTATGTCGCGTAAGGGCATCTACCCTCGTAAACGATGCCTCACACTGCTCGCAGGTGAACGTATCAGACGCCTCACGATGTTTCAATTTTACATGACGCGTGAGGGTATCTCGTCTTGTAAAAGTTACATCGCACTGCGAGCAGGGGAACATCTGAAAAGAGAACAACCAATAGAGATTAGGTGAAAGTTACGATGTTCGGAAGAAACCAAGTTTCAACGTATAGAGGTCGGACATAGCTGTGAGTTTGAAATTATAAGATTAACCCCGTCTATAGCATGAGGATTGAAGAGAACAACTATTTATCAATAGACTAAAGTTACGATGTTTGGAAGAAACCAAGTTTCAACGTATAGAGGTCGGACATTGCTGTGAGTTTGAAATTATAAGATTAACCTCGTCTATAGCATGAGGATTGAAGAGAACAACTATTTATGATTAGCTTAAAGTTAAGATGTTCGGAAGAAACCAAGTTTCAACGTATAGAGGTCGGACATTGCTGTAAGTTTGATATTATAAGATGACATGCAGATTAAAGAAAATAACTATTTATAGACTAAAGTTACGATGTTTTAGAAGAAACCAAGTTTCAGCCTGTTGAGGTCAGACATAGCTATGTGTGTGTGTTTGAAATTATAAAATTAAGCTCGTCTATAGCATGAGGATTGAAGAGAACGACTATTTATCAATATACTCAAGTTACGATGTTTTAGAAGAAACCAAGTTTCAACGTATAGAGGTCGGACATTGCTGTGAGTTTGAAATTATAAGATTAACTTCGTCTATGACATGCAGATTAAAGAAAATAACTATTTATAGACTAAAGTTTCGATGTTTTAGAAGAAACCAAGTTTCAGCCTGTTGAGGTCAGACATAGCTATGTGTGTGTTTGAAATTATAAAATTAAGCTCGTCTATAGCATGAGGATTGAAGAGAACGACTATATATCAATAGACTCAAGTTACGATGTTTTAGAAGAAACCAAGTTTCAACGTATAGAGGTCGGACATTGCTGTGAGTTTGAAATTATAAGATTAACCGCGTCTATAGCATGAGGATTGAAGAGAACAACTATTTATGATTAGCTTAAAGTTAGGATGTTCGGAAGAAACCAAGTTTCAACGTATAGAGGTCGGACATTGCTGTGAGTTTGAAATTATAAGATTAACCTCGTCTATAGCATGAGGATTGAAGAGAACAACTATTTATCAATAGACTAAAGTTACGATGTTTTAGAAGAAACCAAGTTTCAGCCTGTTGAGGTCAGACATAGGTATGTGTGTGTTTGAAATTATAAAATTAACCTTGTCTATAGCATGAGGATGGAAGAGGATGACTATTTATCAATAGACTAAAGTTACGATGTTTTAGAAGAAACCAAGTTTTAGCCTGTTGTGGACAGACATAGCTATGTGCGTGTTTGGAATTATAAATTTAAACTCGTCTATAGCATGAGGATTGAAGAGAACAACTATTTATGATTAGCTTAAAGTTACGATGTTCGGAAGAAACCAAGTTTCAAGGAATAGAGCTCAGACATACCTTAAAATCTTCGCGCTGCAAACTGTTACTCGGATGAATAAAATGCGTGCGTTCAAGCCTGAAACTCGAATGATAATATTCTGGTCGTACCTAAAAGCAAAGAACAAACATATATGAATGTAGTGTAGGGTACATCAGTTAGCCTAGCTATCTTTACAACTCAAAGTTCGAAAACATACCTTAACTCTTACAGTGCCAAGATGCCGATGCATCGGCACTTACATTCTGTACGAAAAATGCCAGGATGCCGATTCCATCGGCACCCTCTTATAAGTGGTGTAGTTATACAGTAAGGCGCTCGATTGCGTCACAAATCAAGTAGAAAGAAGGTAGAATGTTTATAATTCCTTCTTATGTCATTAGATGGCACTGACATAGCTTCATTTTTGATAATTTACTCGTCGATTGCGAGTGTATGATCTGTGAGCGCTTGAAATCTGTGATCCAATATGGCAGCCTCCTTGTTTGTTTATGTCCGCTTGTTGTGACTTGTTTTCAATAATTTTACGTTCTAATTGACGCATTTGAGTTATTTATCGTAATATATTACGTTTATTATCATTTCTACTGCAGTTATAATTACCTAGCAATTTATTTAAGTTGTAGTAAAGTTATAAATCGTACACTTATCACAACAAGGCATGTCGTTACGTAGGCCTAATTCGGGAGAAGAAATTGAGGAACTTTTGGGTTACTTTGTTGATGTAAGCGACTCTAATTTTATGGAAAATGATGATTATGATATTTTTGGGGTCTTCATGTAGCGCACCAGAGAATGATGCAGCCGTGCCATTGGCTAACGGGCTTACAACATTTCGTGCAGTGTCAAATAGTTATAGTGACAGTGCTGATGAAAATGACAGTGACAGTGAATTAGATGATTTTTGGACTGAATGCATATTCCCTGAAAGTAATGTTGTCCATCCCCACCATTTTTATCAAATCCCAGGGCCTAAACACGTAGGCCTCCCTCAATCTGATGCTCCGCCCATAGAATATTTCAATCTGTTCTTTACACTTTCATTTCTGACACTATTAGTTGATTTTGTATGTTGTTCTGATCCTCTGAACTGTTCTGTAGTAACAAGTACTGCTACTAGACACAGTTCTCTCAAATGATAACCATTACTCTCTTAAAATTCATAAAATATTCAATCGCTGACGGGTTACACTGTTCGTGTCCTTCTCTCCACATGTTCAATGTTTTTGGAAGTTAGTTTATAAATTGTAAAGTAGACCGACATTAACAACATAAATTGATATATATGATCCCAGATATGAGTTAAGATTAAATATCTTCACTTAGTCACTTTGGGTTTAGTGTAAAATGTGCTAATTAATTTCAAATTATGTTTTTCCATTTTTAAAATAAAGAGTAATAACATTTTTGTGCACATTATTCCACGAAATTTTGTTTTTTGAAATGCAAGTCATATGTTTATATTTTTTGGAGTATATCAAGCTCACATACCGAATTTTGCCTCCATATCTTTTAAAATGAGACGTAAATAAAATATTTTATACAGTGGTGCAAAATCAATTGAAAATGCTTGGCATTCTATGCATATGATGACTTATTATGGGTCGGCATCCAAAGGGTTAAAAATGCATGTGCTGCAGACTGTTACTCGGATAAATAAAATGCGTACATTCAAGCCTGAAACTCGAATGATAATATTCTGGTCGAATCTAAAAAGAAAAGGACAAACATATATGAATATAGTGTAGGGTGCATCAGCTAGCCTAGCTATCTTTACAACTCAAAGTTCGAAAACATACCTTAAAAATGCACGTGCTGCAGACTGTTACTCGGATGAATAAAATGCGTACTTTCAAGCCTGTAACTCGAACGGTACCAAAAAAAAAAGAAAAGAACAAACATATATGAATGTAGATGTCTATTACCTAGCGTAGAAGTTGCTTTGCAAACAGTAACTAACAGTTCTAGCTTACCTTAAGATAAAGGCTGAAGAATAATATTCACAGCAGACAGTATTTAGACGGGAGATGTGTACGTAATAAACGCATACAGAGAAGTGTGAGCGCTTCCCGCAGACTGAAGCGAGTCAATATGCTGCTTGTTACCAAGCGGATGTGAAAATCGCTGACAACTGCAGTACAGTCGGAACTAAATGTTTATGCAACAAGAGCTCACCTGAAGGTCTTACACTGAGTCCCGCAGGCTGACATATTTAAGCCGGGATCGAACCTGCTGTTGATGCCGAGGTGTCAGAATTTAAGAGTTCTGCCGCGGATCGAGCCTCAATTTCTGGACTTAAACGGGAGGGTACTAAGCTACATCCGCGGTATTCCTTACCTGTAGGCACTTAAAGGTATTGAGCTAAAACTACATTTAGCTAGATCATGTAATTACACGTTATGACGATCGCGTAGGCCCCTCGCCTAGCATTTGCTATTTTTTACGGCTTCCAACAGTAGGAGTTTGAACCCGCTATCTTCCGAAGTAGCGAGAATGATTGCGAGTACTGGAGTGTTTGAGGGTGATTCATTTCTTGGATGGAGGCGTTAAGCTGTGTGCAGGCTTCTTCGGTAGGAGTAGGCTATGTGCCGGTACCGGGACATCTAGTTATAAAACCCGCTACAACAAATTTATCGCGTATATTGCGATTTAAAATCCTAGTCAGGAAGGGTAACCGGTCGTAAAACTATGGTGTATGATCTAAGAGGCGGGGTGTGCAAAAAAGCTAGCATTAAGTAAGGGCTGTTGATGGGGAAGTTAAACCTTATGCAGACTCCTTCGAAAATGATTGTGAGTACAAGAGTGTTGAGGGTGATTCATTTGTCGGATGGAGGCGTTAAGCTGTGTGCAGGCTTCTTCGGTAGGAGTAGGCTATGTGCCGGTACCGGGTCTTACCCTCTCCTTACTATTGTATTTTACATTCTTAGGTAGTTTCAAGGGCATGCAAAAAGCCAGCATTAAGTAAGGGCTGTTGATGGGGGCGTTAAACCTTGTGCAGACTCCTTCGAAAATGATTATGAGTATAAGATGTTGAGGGTGATTTATCTGTCGGATGGAGACGTTAAGCCTTGTGCAGGCTTCTTCGGTACGAGTAGTCTATGTGCCGGCACCGGGTTTTACCCTCTCCCTACGGTAGTATATTACATTCTTAGGTAGTTTCGAGGGCGTGCAAAAAGCCAGCGTTAAGTAAGGCCTGTTGATGGAGAGGTGTTAAACCTTGTACAGGCTCCTTCAACAGGAGTAGCCTACATGCCGGCGTCGTGCAGGCTCTTTCGATATTAGTGGGCTATATGCTGGCACTGTGTTTTAACCTCTCCGTACAATCATGATATTTTATGTTAGGAACTTACACGAGCTACGTGAGTTACAAGTGGCTTATCAGCACACAGTGTCTTCGTTCAAGGTTACTACAGCCGGAAGATGAGTGTACAATTTCAGCCAACACATACATTCCGCACTCGCTCTGAATGACTGTGCCGATACAACTTCAAAGATAGTGTTCTATGCACTAAAACAAAATATGTAACCCATAACCCGTTCCTAAAGCTTAAAACTGTAAATGTTTGAAGCTCCTGTTTTTACAGCTAGATGTGGTTCCTAACGTAGCAGGGCCGGGGTTAAAAATATGTTTTAAAGCCGAGTGCCTCCTCCTGACGCAGGAGTTTAAATCGCAAGAATTTGTTTTACGACCGGTTGCCCTTCCTGACGCGAGATTTTAAATCACAAGAATCCGTTTTACAACAGGATGCCCTTCTAGAATTTTAAAAAGCAGTATCTAGCCTCTTACATCATACACTATTGTTTTACCGTACGACCGGTTGCCCTTCCTGACGTCAAAGAACTAGGATTAAGAATCTAACACGAGAATCGGGGATTTACAGCTAGATGACTTCTTAGATTTTAAATCGCTGTATCGTGAACTATTGTTTTACAGCCGGATGCGCTTCCTGACGCAAAAGTAAGATTTTAAATCGCAAGAATTTGTTTTAAGACTAGTTGCCCTTCCTGACGCAAAACTGGCAGTATCTAGCCTCTTACATCATACACTATTGTTTTCGACCGGTTGCTCTTCCTGACGTCAAAGAACTCGGAATTAGAATCTGTTTTACAACTAGTTGCCATTTCTAACACGAGAATCGGGATTTTACAGCTAGATGCTCTTCTTAGATTTTAAAATGCAGTATCTAGCCTCTTACATCATACACTATTGTTTCACGGTATGGCCGGTTGCCCTTCCTGACGCTGAAAGACCGGGATTTAGCCAGTTACCCTTCCTGATACAACAAGACTAGGATTTTTTTAGACTGCACTTGGCTAGAAATAGCCACACGAAATTATTATATAGAAAGAAAATTGCTGGGCGGATGACAGCTGACGCGAGAGTGCGGCACGGTGCTCTATAGTTTACAGATGGCGGATGACAGCTGACGCAAGAGGGCAGCACGGTGTTCTGTACTTTAAAAATGGTGGATGACAGCGCATAGGTTTGTTTCCAAACAAGAGAATGTAGAATTTGCCGCCGCCACATTTCAAGGATATCTAGCTAAAGAGGGCAGCACTGTGCTCTCTTGATTAAAGATGGCGGATGATAGCTAACAGAACTTTTCAAATTGCCCGCTACTACGTGCTTAAGGTAGTAGCCATAAAGAGGGCAGCACGGTGTTCTGTAGATTAAAGATGGCGGATGACAGCTGATGAAATTGCTCGCATGATAGCAGCACGGTGCTCTGTTGATTAAAGATGGCGGATGACAGCTGTCAAAAAAGCACATGGCTTTGTTTCCAAACAAGAGCACGTGGAATTTACCGCCACCACATTTCAAAGGTATCTAGCTAGAGAGGGTAGCACTGTGCTCTCTTGATTAAAGATGGCGGATGATAGCTAACAGAACTTTTCAAATTGCCCGCTGCTACGTGCTTAAGGTAGTAGCCATAAAGAGCGCAGCACGGTGTTCTGTAGATTAAAGATGGCGGATGACAGCTGATGAAATTGCCCGCATGATAGCAGCCCGGTGCTCTGTTGATTAAAGATGGCGGATGACAGCTGTCAAAAAAGCACATGGCTTTGTTTCCAAACAAGAGCACGTGGAATTTACCGCCACCACATTTCAAAGGTGAGTAGCTAAAGAGGGGCAGCACGGTGATTAAAGATGGCGGTTGACAGCTGTCAAAAAAGCGCGTGAGTTTGTTTCCAAACAAGAGCATGTAGAATTTGCCGCCACCACATAGAGGGCAGCACGGTGCTCAAAGATGACTGCTGTCACGTGGAATTGTCTACCACCACAGGTATCTAGCTAAAGAGGGCAGCACGGTGCTCAAAGATGGCTGCTGTCAAAGAGCATTTTTCAAATTATCCGCCACCACATTTCAAAGGTAAGAAGCTAGAGAGGGCAGCACTGTGCTCTATAGATTAAAGAGGGCGAATGACAGCTGCACGCGGAAGGTAAGTAGCTAAAGAGGGCAGCACTGTGCTCTATAGATTAAAGATGGCGGATGTCAGCTGCACGTGGATTTGTTTATCTCACGCTAGTGAGGTTAAGTTGGTAGCACTAAGGTTTAGGCCCGCCGAGATGGGTGCACTGCCGATGACAGGTGACGAATTTTACATCTACTACGGTAAAGAGGGCAGCACAGTGCTCTGTAGTTTAAAGATGGCGGATGACAGCTGTCAAAAAAGCACGTGGTTGTAAAAAAGCACGTGGCTTTGTTTACCACGCGCTAGTTAGGTTAAGTTGGTACTACTGAGGTTTAGGCCCGTCAAGATGGCAGTACTGAGGTTAGCGATGCGTTGTTGTCTGTCAAAAAGCACGTGGCTGTCAAAAAACACGTGGCTTTGTTTATCTCGAGCTAGTTAGGTTAAGTTGGCACTACTGAGATTTAGGCCCGTCAAGATGGCAGTACTGAGGCTAGCGATGCGTTGTTGTCGATGACAGCTGTCAAAAAGCACTTGGCTTTGTTTACAAATTCAAATTTCCCGCGGGTGGTGGAGGAGGCCTCTGGGAGGCCTCTGGCTGTGGTGGTGGTGGAGGAAGCATCTGGGAGGCCTCTGGCTGTGGTGATGGTGGAGGTGGCCTCTGGGAGCCCGGTGGCGGTGGCGTCGCCAGAACTGTCCAATTATACTAATAAAGCACCTCATTAATTAAGGTTCGTATTCAGTGGCCCACTCATCAGTACCCTTTGCTTTATATATGCTTCCTTCGTCATTTCGATTCTGTACTTCACCTCATCCAAACAATATTGATCCATTCTAATTCTGCTTCCTAAATATCTGAAAGCAGACACTTGTTCTATTTCTTCACCTGACAGAACTGTCTTTGCTGTTGCATGCCTCTTCTTACTCGTGATCATTGCCTTAGTGTTCGTTCTGTTAATTTTCATTCCAAAGTTCACACATGATTAGTTCAAATTTCCCAGCATGATATTCATCATTTTCTGAGTTTCTGCTAGGACCAGCAAATGTGATGCATTGAATTTTCTTTCCTCCCTCATTAACACCTTGCTTACCTTGACATCAACTTCGAATTATTTCCTGAAGTTATATATAACAGAGTAAAAAGCTAAACTAAACTATCAGCGCTCATTAATTGAGGATGCTACTATACCGTTAAGATGTGCAGTGAATAAGATACAATTGAGGGGAATCATTTTTATGAAGAATTTACCATTCAATATATATTTAAATATATTTAAATTTAAAATTGTCTCTCTCCATTGGTATCACCATTTTCCCGGTTATGAATTTACAAAATTCTCCCTAAAAGCTAAATATTTTCCTTCGGCTATTTCTGGGCTGGTGCGGCCCTTGTAACGCAGATCTTCAGAGGAGGTGGGGGCAGCATCTGCAGTGTATAGGAAATGCGTGTTATTTTAGTGGAGGATAGTGTTGTGTGGGTTGTGTTAGTTGCAGGGATTACGGGGACAGTACAAACCTCCAGTCCCCGAGCCAAGTGATTTAAGGTTAAACTCTCCGACCTGGCCAATGGTCGAACCCGGGACACTCTGAATTATGCTGACCATTCAGTCCCCAATAAGAGTGAACTGGAGAGAAGTAGTTGAGACCAGGGCAGGGAAGACACATGTGAGTTGCTCGTGGAGTCCCAAGAAGAGGTGGACACTATCTACTAGGGGTTACTTTTATGGACCTTTAATTAGTGTCGATATTCTAGAAATTACAGGCTCTTGTAGAGAGATCAAAGTACGCATAATACTCCGAGTTTTGATCATTTATTTGCTCACCGGGTGGGTTGCCGCTGCGCTCAGTGTCGCGCAGCTGTGAGTTTGTATTTGGGAGATAGTGGGTTTGAACCCCACTGCCGGCAGCCCTGAAGGTGGTTTTCCATGGTTTCCAAATTTCACACCAGTAAAATGCTGTGGGTGAACCTTAAATAAGGCCACGGCCGCTTCCTTCCCAATCCAAGCCTTCCCCACCCCATGGTCGCCATAAGACCTATGTCAGTGCGACGTGAAGGATATTGTAAAAAAATAAAATAAAAATCAACTCATGGAGCACATTGAAGTAATTGGTTGCAAATTCAGGCATATATTTGCTTATTGCGAGGAGCGATATCTGGTTGTGTAGTCACTGGATTCTCGATATGGCTGCTGTTGCCGGAATCTCAGTGCAAGTGAGAAAATGTCTATGGCTAAAGTCAGATATCAAGAACCACGTTAAACTTCATCTTCCTTCAAGTACACTATTTTATAGATGTTTTTCAAGTTGCTGTGCCATTTGACTTGTGTGAAAATGGGAACAAGGGACAACCATGTTGAGAGTTTCCGACAGTGCATTTCGAACCCACTACCTCTCGAATTCAAGCTCTAAGTTGCGCGACTCCAACCGCTCGGCCAACTTGTCCGTGAGGAGAGAGATCAGGTATAGTTTATGACCGTGTATTAACCAGGAATGCAGATTAATCGGAGGACAACCAAATGCGTACAGTATAACAGAAACAACCCTATTCAGTTTTTAGTATTTATATTTTAGCAGTTTTCTCACTTCTCTTTCTTCCAACCACACCAGCTTAACACGTGTGCTGAAGCTTCACATCAATATGATTGTAAAGTAAATCAGAAACAGTAAATATATTCAATTGCAACATTGATTATGAAAGCAATGTCAGTACACAAAAGAGTACTTATGAAAAATAATGGAATAAAACAGATTAAATGTGGTTCCAACGTTTGCCATAGATAAAGCTACTTTCCTCCATTAAGGATTTCAACAAGATTGTTCAAATCAATGGTGGAAGAATAAGCCTGCCAATTATATAGAATAAGTTCAAGAAGTTAATCATACGTGCCGTAAGGGTATTAATACGAGATTTTTCTTCACGACTAAAATTTCGTCTAAATTATTACTAGTCAAATTAACGCAGGAAGCCACTGCACCACGGCATTATGAAATAACAATTATTATTGAATGCAGTTTCTTTATTACATGTTTTAGGACGCAACACATAACGTTGCTCCATCCATTGCACTCTAAAGTGTTTGTTCACAAATAACCTTTCTTGAATCACCACACGGATAGTTAGTCGTCCCCTTCTTGTTGGATTCATTAAATATTACACAGTTATATTCTCCAGATCTTGGATATCCGGGAAGCCAGCCGAAGAAGTCTGTGGAGTTCATCTTCTGGTCTGTGAAGTAAAGTAAATTCTGTTACTAACCTCATTATTAGGGGGTGGATCTTGACCTAACTTCCATGTTTTTGGCACATGATCGAATGTCTAACAGCAAATAACACAATAGAGTAGAAGTACAACACCGCAACAGATCAGTAAAATGCTCTTCAGGGATTTAGTTTTTACAATTTGCTTTACGTCGCACCGACACAGATAGGTCTTATGGCGACAATGGGATAGGACTGGGGAGGAAGCGGCCGTGGCCTTTAATAAGGTACAGCCCTAGCATTTGCCTGGTGTGAAAATCGGAAACCACGGAAAACAATCCTCAGTTCTGCCGACATTGGGGTAAGCTCACAGTTGCGTGCCCCTAACCGCACGGCCAACTCACCCGGTCAGGGATAGTTTATGACCGTGTATTAGACAGGACTGCAGATTAAGTGGAGGACAGTATAACAGAAACAACCCGTATTCAGCTTTTTATTATTTGTATTGAAATGCTGCTTATACAATGCACTGGCTGCCAAGATATTGCACAGTGTTTGTACTTGCAACATAAGACATGTTAATGCCAAAATGAATACGCTTAATTCTTCCAAGGGAATGCACACTAATTTTAATCTGTCACGTGCATCAACCCGAAGAATGAGTTGTAAATAGTTTCTTTTGAGGAATGACCGGAAGCAATGACAAATGTGCCTCCACATGTATTTACCTTACACTGGGTAATCAGTAGCGTGGCCAGAATTTCAGATTGGGGAGGGGGGAATTACGGTAGGTGTTCATACGGATTTTTATTTTGGTGGGTGTCCAAATAGGTGGTATCAAATATATAATAAGGAAATTAGTGGCCTTGGCTCCTAGTAAGAGTGGTGGATTCGTGAGGATTTTGGAAGCTAATAATAATAATATGAGGTGCCTAGTATCAAACATGGACAAAAGCCATTTTGTTAATTTTTCAGTAGAGCCATATTTTTGTTTCTCTATGTTAAACCCCCGTTATATGTGTGAAAATTTTTGTGTGTCATATTTCCAGCCCTATGAACAAAAAATCATGGTCGACACTTAGGAATTTCAGTCTAAGTCAATGTAAAACCCGTTCAAATATGACGATGTCCATTTCTGAAACCGAGATTGGCTTTTGTCCATTTTTGATACTAGGCACCTCATTGTCCACTTTTGAAACAAACTATAACAATATTTGGAAAAAAGTGGCAGGATGACACGGAAGTAAAGAAATGTAATTAAAATATGAAACCACGGAAAGCAATCCTCAGTTCTGCCGAGAGTGTGTAAGCTCACAGTTGCTTGCCCCTAACCGCACGGCCAACTCGCCGTGTATTAAACAGGACTGCAGATTAAGTTCAGGGCAACCAAACGCGTACAGTATAACAGAAACAACCCGTATTCAGCTTTTTATTATTTGTATTGAAATGCTGCTTATACAATGTACTGGCTGCCAAGATATTGCACAGTATTTATACTTGCAACATAACACATGTTAATGCCAAAATGAATACGCTTAATTCTTGTACTTTGTTAACATGTTTAACATTCATTTCAGTTCTTGCTTCACTGTATTTCTGGGCAAATAACCTCTGGGTCATCACAAGGGTCTTCAAAACAATCACATTCATAAATAATCATTTACAGCTTGTTCATTTTCACTACAAATGTTCTTATTGATGACTTCGACATACCACTTAATAGAGGCATCAATTTCCAATCTTTTCCGAAGTGCTTTCCTAGTAATTTGTCAAGATCTTTAAGTTTCTGTGGAATTACATTCATGCCAATGTCAGAAGCAAAGGATTAATTAACATTAGATGTACCTATCATGCTTTCGTGATCTTACGCTCAATACCTGTTTCCAAATAGTAGCCTACCTGACCTTTAACTACAACATTGCCTCCTTTCGTGCTCCTCTGTACAATTCTTTTACATTGTGAAATCTTGAAATGAAGTCGACTATCAGATTTCAGATAAATCTGTGCTTGTTCTTTCCAATTCAGTGACGTTCCAAGGTTTGTCCAATCACTTTTACTGTGCCGTACACTTTGAACACCTGAAGATATTCATCAGGACTTACTATGGTCGTCATCTTCTTTAGTTCTTTCTCAATGAGTCCAAAAATCCTATCTGGAGGCAAATATGAGTGTCCAGTAACTGGAAATACCAGTTTTAATTTGTCAACAGAGGATGGTGCATACGCTGTAAGACACTTTGCACACATCGCCAACATATTACTGTTTTTATTTTGGCCGGCGCAGCCATCAGCAATCTACTTGACTGAAGTGAAGCCTTGTAAATTATTAGATCGTAACTCATTGACAACCGCTGATGCTATTTCGTTTGATGATTTCTTTCCCTCATTCTCCAGCCACGTATAATCAGACACATTATCACGGCGCAGTTTGCTTTGAGATGTGCCTATTACAACAGACAGATTGGAACAGTAGTGTTGTCTGGAATAATAAGCCGACTGATCACGTAATTTTGGCAAAACAAAGTCCTTTTGGCAATCATAGGACATTAAAAAAAATAGTCCTCCTCTTTTAGATGTCGATAAAAATTCCCTGGTCGCCATTACAGTTTGATGTCAGTTGTAGCAATATGATTGGCTGAAACGTTCATGTCCGTTTTTGATATAAACTACGTTTGGAGGTGTCCAAATATGAAAGAAACTGCATATTTCTATCTTAAAAATTACGTTCAAATATTCGTTTATGAAAGACACAGACCACTAATTCAGAAAGAGCATTACAAATGCTATAAGGATCAATCCTTAACTCAATTTTGATATAGGTGGCGCATGTCCATGTTTGATTTTAGGCACCTCATATACATTATAAACAAAATGCATAGTAAAAGTACATTCGTTAAAACTCCTGGTTTGTCTGGACTCCTTGTCCCACCCCCATCTCTGGATACGCCCTATCTTCATCTGTTATTCCCTTCCCAACATAACTGCAGCATTTCATATATTCCGAATACAAGTGAAGCGAATGTAAGAATACATAGTTTGAATACAGATGTAATATTCTGGTTTAGAATAAATGAGATCTACACACACGACATATGTATTTATAGAACGTAAGGGGTATGGGTATAATAAGAGCATCCGTGGCTCAAGAGGCAGTGCGTCGGCTTCTCACCACTGGGTTCCATGGTCACTCTATGTGAGGTTTGTGCTGGAAAAACCGGAGGCGGGACAGGTTTTTCTCCGGGTGCTCCGGTTTTCCGTGTCATCTTCCATTCCAGGAACACTCTCCATTAATATTTCGTTTCATCTGTCAGTCATTAATCATTGCCCGAGGGGAGTGCTACAGGCTTCGGCAGCCGGCACAAATCCTATCCTCGCTGCAAGATGGGGGGTTTAATTCATTACATCCCTGACCTGGTCAATGAATGGAAAACAGGTTGTAGGTTTTAATTTTTTAAGGAGTATGGGTATAGATATTGTGCTACTTGGTAAAGAAGAATACCTGTCACAAAATATGCTAGGTATCATTTACCTTGTCCTACTAGTTTCCATCGGAAACCTGGGATACAAAATATAGCAGTATAAAGTCACAGTTTTGTAACGCTAATATATGTATGTATATTTTAGCGTGCCAGAAGCCAACGATAAGGATATTAACGTGATTGTAGGGGGTGATCTCAGTTTACCAAATGTCAATTAGAAGGTAATGCGAACAACAGGCAGCATGAACAACAAATGGCAAATAAGTTAATATGGAAAGGGCAGCTGATTCAGAAAGTGATGGAACCAACTAGAGGGAAGAATATTTTGGATGTGGTGCTGATAAAACCAGATGAGCTCTATAGAGAAACCGAAGTAATAGATGGTATTCGTGATCATGAAGCTGTTTTTGTCGTAGTTAAAAATAAATGTGAAAGATTGGAAGGTATTAACATTAGGACTATTAGGCAGTACCATATGGCTGATAAAACACTCATGAGGGAGTTTAAAAAAAGTAACTATGATTGCTGAAAATGGTAAATAAAGATGGTTCTGCTTAGGTAATCGGGTCCATCTCGTCCTCTCAGCTGATTACCAACCCTCCTGGATCATCAATCTCGTGAAGCGCCACCATAGTCGGAGTAGTCTCTGCCTTGGTCTTTTAGAACATCATAGTGGTCTCTAGTACGCCAGGAACAGAATAATACAATTCATTAGTTAATATTGACATGCTGCAATTCGTTTCGTACTGCCAATGATATAGGAATATATGTGCTCTGGGCCGTCTAGTTTGGCTATAACAGCTCTAAATGTGATATTATTTGTCAATTCTCTTGCTTGTTGGACGAATGTAATTTTTCCGTGCTTTTTAGAATTGCACTTTACAGCCGGTTGAATTCCGCTCTCTACGATGTGCAGTATCGGACAAAATATAATGCTTCCATGTCCAACCGTGACGTAGTAACTGAACAAGACTTGACGATTCCATATCGCTGGTCTTAAATTTCGCGTATATATGTCAATCTATACAGTTGACGTTGAGCGGGCTGCTGCGGATTTCATTCTCCTCCAATAATTGATCATAAAATCAGATAACTGGCTCGTTTCTTTACTCGATTCCGTCCTATCTGCTGCAGTGCTGGATTGAGTCTAGTGTTCTAATGGAAGTCTCTTTTTTTAATAATTAGTTTAAATAATCCGCTTCTGTCATTCTTTTCTCACAGCCTTCTAAGAATGGTTCTTTCGGTGACTACCAGTTGAAAAGATTATCTTTTCGGCTCGTACCGATGTTAATTGTTTTCATATTGATCTTTTAATGGCTGGAACGCCATTTTTGTTAATAATGCTGCAACTATAGAACGGTGAAATGGCACAACACTCACAACCAACAAAATAACTTTTTCTAGTACATTTCCTTTTACTCTTATGTATCCATACGTTTGTTTATGAGTGTCATTTCTCTGTCCACTTATTTTGACTTTCCCATTCGTAGCTATGGTAACACTTCATGTTTATCCTTGCCCTATCTATGTTTAGGCGGCCCTCCATTTTTTAATGTAGACATTGCCATGACAGTTCCTTGATCTCTTTTGCGTCTGGGGCATTTTATTTCGTCAACTTTCCCTCATGTTATTGATATTGGTTCTCGAGGAAACTGAATTGTTGTAAGAATCGACTTCATTCTAAGTGGTCGTGTTTAATGGGCTCATCTTTACAATATATTATACTTTTGGCCTATATCACTTTCCTAAAGAAAGTGTGAAATTTTCAGCCCACGTATTGATGGACGTATTTTCAATCGAGAAGGAACATTAATGTCTTAAACGAGATGTAGAAAATTGCAATATATTACACGACTCGTATTTATATTGCTGCGACATGTTGAATTCCACTCCACTGAGAAACTAAATGTATGTTTGGAAGTACGTACTCCATCCCTTTTTTATGTTCAACAATATGGCCCGCCCTAATCTTTAAACATTTTTTTCAATACATCTTATGTGTTAAGCATCCCTTCCTCCATTAGGTACCTTGGGTTTCCCTAGGTAGTTGTATCCTCGAGTTAGGAGACGCCAGTTCAACTCCGAACTGTTGCCGATGTTCGCTCTGGTCGAGGATTCACGGCATAGTGCCCTATTATCGCATGGCACTATTATGCGCATGTCTCTGCTGCGAATGTTTATGTGTGTTCCTTTCAGTAATATATTATCTACGAAAAGGGGGTGGTACAAAAACTCACGTTCACTCCATCGCTGCAAGGGCAGCTTAGCGTCTATAAACCTCTCCGTCCCATTCGTATGACATGTTTGACACTGGCATGATTTTCTATGATTACATCTAATTAAAGAAATTACGAAGTGAATTTAACTCCTAATTCTGATCACGGAGACTGTTAAATGCTCCGAGGAGAGATGAAACTGTGGAATGTGAGTGTGAGAGAGAAGGGCGGTCACAGTAGTGTTCTGTGTAGTGGTGGAGGTCTAAAGAGCACTGTTAACAGAAGATGGTCTACTTTACAGATTAATGACCCTAGATAAAACAATTAAATAAAACCGAAATGTTCTTCCGGCTATTACTGAAAACGAACACAATATAATGCCTGGTGAATTTTAAATCTTGTATACATGAGATGTGCGCTGTTCAGGAAAAGAAGCACGTCTTACAGTAATTAGAAATTAGTGTCATACGGAATTAAGAGGTGTTTGACTTACCTAAGACATTCATCCAAGGTCCTGAAGAACTCTCCCGGTGTACTCCAATCCACGGACAACATCCAGCCCACTTGTACAGAGTCTCAAGCTCTTCCTGGGACTCCAGGACCACCATATGTGTGCCTTCCTTTCGGCAAGCCTCCACTCCATCTCTCCAGTTCATGTTATTATGAATAATTTTGTAATATCCAAAACCGGGAAAGTGACGGTAGCCCGGTAGTGGTACAACTGATGATGAAAAAGAGAATACATGAATGTTCATGAATGTTAAAATGTCCGAATACGATTGTATTACAGTTTCAGTGTTCATACTGAATTTCTCTCGCTGTTGCGTTACAATTCACTTAGATAAAAATTACCTTCCTCTGATATAGAAACAATTTGCCAAACATTATCCACTCAATATACATGTTAAATATATACTATCATCATCAGTTACTGAATGCTGATTATGGGAAGTTTTGGGATATAAACTGATATGACAAAATATCAGTAGTAAATGGGAATTTGTGTACTGAAAATGATGCCAGAAATGTTAAAAAATTGAATATTAAATAGCGAATTAAAATCACCTGTTTTCATCTTCCTAGATCAATAATAAAAAAGAGAATTTTTTGTTGATAGGGGATACTATGTGAATGATAATGGCAATACTATGTTTACAATCCAATGTGGGGGTGATTATTGAAGATTTATTGAGGCACTGAAAAGGGGAAAGAGCTTTGCGCCATCGTTTCTAAACTATCTTTTTGTATCTCGCCTATTAAGAGTGAAAAGAGCTATTGGTATGTAACAAACCTGTACCAAGCAATATTAGAACGCTTTAAAGTGTAGGAAAAGGGATGCAGTTCGTAGCTAGTGATACGTACTGCGTAAGGTGGACTTGCAGAAGGTTTTCCAGACACCTAGGCTCACGTACACTAGCATGTTTCACTACTGCCAACTCAGTGACTACAATTTTAACATCCACATTCAAACACATCAGATGTAGTAATGTACAGTAACATGAAGCAACAAGTCGAGACAACCAGATAGTTTCATGCTGACTGCGTACACCTAACGAGAGTCCCATCATTACAAAGAAGGAACTGGAGAGATGAAGAAACAACTACTGTAGACAACAGAAAGATCATATAATGTTATTTCTGAACTTGCATCAATTTTCAGTGGGTTTATTCCACAATATTGAAGAAACATTACTGGTTGTAGGCTTTTGGTCCGTTTCTACAGATCAAGACCTTCACTGAACGATTTTCGAAGACTTCAACTGCGAATCAAGTATGGAACTAAGTTGGTGCTGCCATTTATGAAGCGTCCAGACCATTTAAGATCCTGAAAATGGAATGAAAGTACTCAAAGAAAATCGCTGTCAATCAACACATTTCCTGATATAAGGTTTCCCACAACAGAAACAAAAAATACAATACTAAATGAGCGTCAATTCGCGTTTCCATGGAAGGCCTCCGCAGTCAGTTTTTAATTGCCGATGTGTTTGTATCATTTCAGTAATTACGATTATTTGAAACTATACAATAACATTTCTTGTACAGAACTGATTGTACGTAGATATTAGTAATAATTTGCCGTACTCTTTCTAAAATAATACAGGAACGAATTGTTGCCTGGAATGGAGGTGAGTGTCGGACTATCAAGTAATGTCCGTCCTTCTCCCGTTAGCGGAAGACTACAGACAGTATCATGTAAAATACGAATTCTTCATCTTGTGTAGTTTATTTAATCATTTCTCCCGAACAATTGCTTTACGGTATATGTTACTATACGTTTCTGCTGCTCAACATTCACACATTAACTGAGAAAGTAGGACGAGAGTATAGGAGGAGGATGCAATGCTGGTGAGAGATGGTAGTCCCGGCTCAACGACGAAAATGTATGCGGGACCAGCAGAGAGTAAATCAATCTTTCCGGTGAATTCTTGAGAGTCGCGAGACGGAAACGACCTTGAAACCCTGGAAGGTAAGTAACAACAGAGAAGGCATTTAAAATGTTCTCGAGATATAAAATGCGAAAAAGTCACGCTTGATTAGTGGAATCAGTGCCGTTTGACTCAGTCTCGAGTCAGTCGCGTGTGAGTTACGAGAGAGTTGTGAGCCAGTTAGTCAATAGTGAGTAAGATGGTCCTGGTTACGGGAAGTGCGGTGAGTTGAATAAAGACCACCCCTGTGAATGATGCTGTGTTACGAGAGGTCATGTTGGAGAGCGCAAGATAATGTGCACTATTACATTAGTGAGTTTAGGCTGTGACGGTTGGTAAACTCAAACATGAGTGAAATTTTAATAGCTGCAAATAGTATATTTCAATAAATTCAGTCAACTTCTATGGCTAGATATTTAAGCCTTAAGCACTCCTATAATTAACCACATACCTGTTGATCTGAAACAACAGGGATATTTGAGAGTGCTAACTCATAGCGTTTAAAACTGAAACGTATCCGTTTGATTTTTGTGAAGGAAGGATAGCCAACGAAGGTGTATATTTCATTTTTAAAATACTTTTTATGATAATTTTAAGCATCGAAATCTGAAAATATTTGAGAAGGGTGCCCCTTTACAAGTGTACAATATTTGTGTTACTTGCATAAACCACCTTTACGGAATAAGAAAATTAAACCATTAAATCAGTACATGTGTTTAGTAAGACAGGAATTAAGAAGACTCTGGGTTTGCTTTTTATACCTACGGTTACACAACGCGTCAATTACAGGGTTGTCTGGGCTCCTGGCAGCACAGTCGTCAAAAAGAATATCGTCGTTGCCGGGACGAAACCTCCTATGTGATACTATTTTTGGAGATATACTGACAAGCAGCACATACGTTATGAAGAGCGAGAATGCCTTGACAACTGCCACACAATATTGCACCTTAGATGACAGAACATTATCGGCCAAAGTTCTAAGCAAAAATATTTCACATAGGAGGTTTCGTCCCGGCAACGACGATATACTACCTGTTGGTGCTACAATGGTGGTGACAGGTGACAGCTCATCGGGCAGTCTGTTACTGCTCAGTGCCCTGCTGTCATCACATTCCTCCTAAAGGATATACTACCTGTTGGTGCTACAATGGTGGTGACAGGTGGCTGCTCCTCGGGAAGTTTGTTATTGCTCAGTGTTCTGAGGACGAGTGCTCTGCTGTCGTCAGAGGCCTCCTAAAGAATATACTACCTGTTGGTGCTACAGTGGGGGTGACAGGTGGCTGCTCCTGTCATTACTGTCTTCCTCAAGGATATACTACCGGTTGGTGCTACAGTGGTGGTGACAGGTGGCTCCTCCTCGGACAATCTATTACTGCTCAGTGTTCTGAGGATGAGTGCTCTGCTGTCATCACAGTCCTCCTAAAGAATGTATTACCTGTTGGTGCTACAGTGGTGGTGACAGGTTGTTCCACCTTACACAATCTATTACTGCTCAGTGTTCTGAGGATGAGTGCTCTGCTGTCATCACAGTCCTCCTAGAGAATATACTACCTGTTGGTGCTACAGTGGTGGTGACAGGTGGCTCCTCCTCGGACAATCTATTACTGCTCAGTGTTCTGAGGATGAGTGCTCTGCTGTCATCACAGTCCTCCTAAAGAATGTATTACCTGTTGGTGCTACAGTGGTGGTGACAGGTTGTTCCACCTTACACAATCTGTTACTGCTCAGTGTTCTGAGGATGAGTGCTCTGCTGTCATCACACTCCACCTAAAGAATATATTACCTGTTGGTGCTACAGTGGTGGTGACAGGTGCCTCCTCCTCGGGAAGTCTGTTACTGCTCAGTGTTCTGAGGATGAGTGCTCTGCTGTCATCACAGTCCTCCTAAAGAATGTATTACCTGTTGGTGCTACAGTGGTGGTGACAGGTGGCTCCTCCTCGGACAATCTGTTACTGCTCAGTGTTCTGAGGATGAGTGCTCTGCTGTCATCACACTCCTCCTAAAGAATATATTACCTGTTTGTGCTACAGTGGTGGTGACAGGTGGCTCCTCCTCGGACAATCTATTACTGCTCAGTGTTCTGAGGATGAGTGCTCTGCTGTCATCACACTCCTCCTAAAGAATATATTACCTGTTTGTGCTACAGTGGTGGTGACAGGTGGCTCCTCCTCGGGCAGTCTGTTACTGCTCAGTGTTCTGAGGATGAGTGCTCTGCTGTCATCACAGTCCTCCTAAAGAATGTATTACCTGTTGGTGCTACAGTGGTGGTGACAGGTGGCTCCTCCTCACACAATCTGTTACTGCTCAGTGTTCCGAGGATGAGTGCTCTGCTGTCATCACACTCCTCCTAAAGAATGTATTACCTGTTGGTGCTACAGTGGTGGTGACAGGTTGTTCCACCTCACACAATCTGTTACTGCTCAGTGTTCCGAGGATGAGTGCTCTGCTGTCATCACACTCCTCCTAAAGAATGTATTACCTGTTGATGCTACAGTGATGGTGACAGGTGGCTCCTCCTCGGGCAGTCTGTTACAGCTCAGTGCTCTGCTGTCATCACACTCCTCCTAAAGAATGTATTACCTGTTGGTGCTACAGTGATGGTGACAGGTGGCTCCTCCTCGGGCAGTCTGTTACAGCTCAGTGCTCTGCTGTCATCACACTCCTCCTAAAGAATGTATTACCTGTTGGTGCTACAGTGGTGGTGACAGGTGGCTCCTCCTCGGACAATCTATTACTGCTCAGTGTTCTGAGGATGAGTGCTCTGCTGTCATCACAGTCGTCAGTGAACATTTCTACCGTCAGGGAAACGCCATCCTTCATTTTCTCATCTGATTGCAGTTCAGCCTGGAACAGTCATAAATGTAAACGTTTTGATACACGACAAGGAATTGCGATATAAACGAAGAAGGGGAATCAATATTTATATTTACATGACCACTGCTGTACTATTAGGTATTAGAGAGTGATGTTGTGGAAAACCTCATCAATTTCGCTGAGTTTTATGACCGCGAAATAAACCATTCACCCTAGTCAACAAAACGCGCCCCAACCTGGATGTCGGAAGCTACGTACTGCACCGAGTGTGTCTGAAACATTCGTCCGGCTACTCAACCAATATTTTTCTATACGATATGCGTGTTAAATTTCCTACTATTACGACTTCCAAGTTGTTTCGTTCGTAAAGGCGTTCCGAATCATTCACTTTCATTCAATTAACACTCCCTTTTCTCTCCTGTGGGTGCGATAGAAGATCACCATGTTATCCTCTAGCAGTTGTCAGAGGCGATGTAAAGGAGGTCCAGGACATGTCAACAAGGGACCGTGCGCTGGCGAATACAGCTCCAAAATCTCAGCCTGGCATTGGTCCTGTACCTCTAGCCTTTGTTAATTCTAGTTCTTGATGATAAGAGTTTTGCGCGGCCTGGGGGTCTTTCATTTTCACGTCCTTCGTGGCCCATATCTTTTCTTGCCGATATCTTCATCCTTACAAGGATTAGACCTCACATTATTTCACTATGACTAGTGTTGTTAGAGGATGGTTGCTCTCTTCTACTTCTTAGAACATCAGTCGGTGTCCCTATTTTACGTTTCCGAGGAACCTCAATGACATGCAGTCTGCCATCCATATGGTAATACACCAACGTCACATGAAACAATCAATAACAACAATTTTATATTGTCTATCTTTTAATACGATGGAGTCCCAAGCAGAAATTTTTGTTTATGCCAAATACTAGCTCAGTGAAATCCATCAAAGGGCGTTATTTGGCTACACCGTCATATACACCAGTGATCATTACGCGTAACCGTGCGACTGATTCTTACACGTAACTTCTAGCATTGTTTCACTTTAGCTGGGTGATACGCCGAGAACATTCAATAACAGAACCTATACATCACAAATAAGAACAGAGTATACTCACCGCTACAAGTCGATGGCCGGACTCATTCCTCCAGCTGGACACAGAGAATTTCAATCTTGGAGATGGTTCACATTGTCCGGAGACGGTCCAAGACTCCAGGATCATCGTAAACAGAACTAGTAGGAGCAGCATGGCGTCATCTGAAGACAAAATTAATCTAGCTTCACTGATTGTTAGTCAGGATGGAAGTGCATTTCTTGAAGAGGACGGGCCAGATGCATGGTTTTGTACTCAAAGTTATTAATGGAGCTAACTGTATTAGTAAGTTCACTCTTAGTAGGATAACATGATGGCAAGCATAATTGGCAGTCATTCAAATTTTAGTGAAAAATGGAAGGGTATGTATAGGTATTTTAAGGTAGAAACAGGTTCCAAGAAGGACATTCCAGGAATAATTAATGATCAAGGGGACTGTGTATGTGAGGATCTTCAAAAGGCAGAAGTATTCAGTCAGCAGTATGCAAAGATTGTTGGTTACAAGGATAATGTCCAGATAGAGGAGGAGACTAAGGCTAAAGAAATATTAAAATTTACATATGATAACAATGACATCTTCTTATAAATAAAGTTGATCGTGTCTGTTTGTTTGTTTGTTCCACCATCGCGTCGAAACGGCTGGATAGATCTCAACCAAACCTCATATTTAGAGTATACTCATTCCGGGGAAGGTTTCGATACGCATATCATTTTAAAATCTTTCAAAAGACGGGGGATTTATAGGGGAACCGTTTTCTCTTATACTATTATAGGCAAAATCTCGAATTTGTCGCATAAGGACGAGACAAAGCTCAATTTAATCCTCTTGACGCAAACAACAAAACTCAGTAAGCCCTACGGGCCCGAAAACCATGTTTTAAGGCCCTAAAACCAACCGTTAGGGAGATATTGGTACCACACTACCCCTGCTCTAGGAATCGGATAAAGAAATGAACTGTCGTAACCATGGCAACGTCAGATCCAGGATTCTAGAGCAGTGAGATTATGTATGTACGTTTGGGCATAGCTGCCAACCAAAATTGGTACAAATAAGACTTAATATCTGGAAGAAATATACTGTTGTGTAAGGCACTCATAGGACTCCTTTGGGCGGGGATGGAAATGGGGTGAAGTACGAGTATAAAAATCTTACTATATAGAAATGGAAGTGTGTGTGTAAATGACACATCTCCTAAACCACTGGAACAATTTCAACCAAACTTGGTACACGTATTACTTACTATCGGGAGACGATCACTGTGGGGGGTAAGCCATCCCTAGCGCCCTTAAGGGTGAGGGTCAGGGGTGGGTAGTTTCAATAATAATCCAGAATAGTGTCGAATTCATAGTTTTCGGAGTCATTGAGTTGAAAAGTAATACTCTAGAATTTTTAAAGTCCAGTCCCCTTATAGGTGGGGAGCAAAGGGGGGGGTGAGATATAGAAATAATTAAAAACAGTTTCGAATCCATAGATTTCAGGGTGCCTGAGATGAATAGTATTACTCCGGATTTTTTGCAAGTCCAAGTGGGGAGTGAAGGGGGTGAGATATGAAATTAATCGAAAAACTACATATACAAATATTATCTTCTTCTTCTTACTATATATAAATTGATGTATGTGTGTGCGTGGGTGTATGGGTGAGGGTGTTTAAATGACACATCTCCTCCTAAACCAGTGGAGCAATTTCACCAAACTTGGTACACTTATCAATTAGTATCAGCAGACAAACCGCGTGAGGGTAAGACACCCCTAGCACCCTTATGGGCAGGGGGCGAGGGGGTGGTATAAAAATAATCTAGAATATTATCGAATCCATAGTTTTCGTGGTAGCTGAAATAATTATTGACACTCGGAATTTTTTTAAAATTCATGTTCAGCCCCCTTTTGGGTGTGGGTGAGGGGGAGTGTGATATAAAAGTAATCGAAAACAGTGTCGAATCTACAGTTTTCTGGGTCACTGAGATGAATGATGGCAATCTAGATTTTATATCTCTTAGTGGTGGAGGGCGGGAGGGGGACAGTCTCATTGACAGTTGAAATCCTGTACATCGTATCTATAGTGCGACGGCTAAATACATATAGTTATCACTTATTAATTTTTGACAGGATCAAATACTTCCCAGTCGATTCGAGCTTCCATAAGGACGAAGTTTTACTCGAAAATTAAATAATCTAAAACTTGAAATCAAAAACATCTAAATAATTTTAAAACTACATAATAGATATTAACATATCAATCTGCAAGTCAAAAAGGAATTCTATAAAAATTCACATCACACATAACTAACTGGTAATGCAAATCTCAAAGGTAAATATTCAGAAACTATCCGGGCAACGCCGGGTACTACAGCTAGTTTACAATAAGATACAAAAGTTGAAAACTAGAAAAGCGGCTGGAATTGATAAGATTTCAATGGGTTGGGATATAGTACCATATCTGAAGTACTTATTTGATTATTATTTGGTCGGAGGAGCTATACAAGATGAAAGGAGAGTTGCTATCGTAGCCCATGTGTATAAAGGAAAGATTGATAGACATAAAGCTGACAATCACAGGCCAGTAAGTTTGACATGCATTGTATGTAAGCTTTGGGAAGGCATACTTTCTGATTATATTAGACATGTTTGTGAAATTAATAACTGGTTCGATAGAAGGCAGTTCGGTTTTAGGAACGGTTATTCCACTGAAGCTCAACTTGTAGGATTCCAGCAAGATATAGCAGATATCTTGGATTCTGGAGGTCAAATGGACTGTATCGCGATTTGTTCTGGGTGATTTCCGACAAAAGAGTAGCATTACAAAAATGTTGCAAAGTTTGGACTGGGAAGAATTAGGAGAAAGAAGAAGAGCTGCTCGACTAAGTGGTATGTTCCGAGCTGTCAGCGGAGAGATGGTGTGGAATGACATTAGTAGACGAATATGTTTGAGTGGCGTTTATAAAAGTAGGACTGATCACAATATGAAGATAAAGTTTGAATTCAAGAGGACAAACTGGGGCAAATATTCATTCATAGGAAGGGGAGTTAGGGATTGGAATAACTTACCAAGGGAGATATTCAATAAATTTCCAATTTCTTTGAAATCATTTAGGGAAAGGATAGGAAAACAACAGATGGGGAATCTGCCACCTGGGTGACTGCCCTAAATGCAGATCAGTATTGATTGATAAACCTCTCGTGCTGCCTTACGGGACATGAACTCTTTTCGTGACCACTCATTATTTGGGTATATACTGGGTAACGTTGCGTAGCCCCACAAGAAATACAGAAAAATGCTGAAACTCTCTAGTATTTGACCACCCTGCCTTGAAGATCTTCACATACAAAGAGTACTTGGTAAACTGTATGGAAAACTCTAAAATTCAAAGAACTGTTTCCTTCTTCTTATTGTTTCGGTGTTTGGACGATCATGTGGGAAACAGTGAAAGATCTCTCTTAGGGGTGTTAGTGTAATATATGTGTTAATATGTTATCGCACCGCACCTATTGCTGAGAGAAATGCATTGGCAGCAGTTTTATGAGAGTTATCACCTGTGCTTCCGGTGCACAGGTTGAGTGGACAGTTAGCAACGAATATCTACGTGTATTTCCTCACACATATAAACGACATCACAATCGCACATGGCCAGCTAAGTAGCGACAACCAGAGCAATGTGTTCTTGACAGAACCTGTTACTCTCACTGTAGGTAATAATGTGTGTGTAAGATAAACCTCTACTGTAGGTGCAGACGGGTGTCTGGATACGTTTGTACTTCGGGAGGACAGTTTCATATTTGGCTGTACACAACTCACTTCTCCTCTGCGAATTGCCCCGCCGCTACCGGTCAGCAACATGAGTACTGAGATACCTGACCAAGTCTCTAGTCGAAACGTATTTCGTTCTCCGGCTTATATAAGACATCCCGAATCACTACTAACAAAATAATTCAATAAAACTGTACAAAGCGAATATTCCGAAAAAAATTCGTACTACATCTACAAGTACTCACCAGAAAATTCAGTGCTGGTAGCAGCGGAACATGACAAAAATTCATAATTTCTTATCTTATATACTGAAGACAGCGGGTATTAGACGTTCCCCGCAGCACGCGAGAGAGAACAGTAGTAGCTGAACTGATTATCGTGGCCGTGCGATAGTGAGGTCATATGCTCTTTGACCGGCCGTCCTTGTCCCAGGATTTAAGCTGGATTCAATACCCGGTATGGGTTGACCGAACCCTTGACCTGACGTGGAGAAGCAGAATTCTAATTTTTAGAAAGTCACCACGTAATAACCTGGTATTAGGTAGTGATGCTGGTGGTGGTTGTTGTTTTAACTCTGAAGATCTTCTTAACTTCACTGTACTGTTGGGATCAGTAAAATTGCTCTCTTATAATTCATATATTTGTTTTTTTTTTTGGTTTCCTCATTTTTACAAAAAGTAATCGTCTATAAATATATTCTAAAAGTTTACGCAAGTGTTAAAGCGCAGTTTTTATTATTTTTCTTTTTATTAAACATTTCATAGTAAACAATTTTAAATCACATTTTAAGTTTCCAGAAATAAAGAATGAACTAATTTCATCGACTGCAAAGCTTAAATACACTTCTTAGTTGAGAATACCATTCTAGTAAATGTGACTGTTATTTGATTACAATAAAATATCATACTCCTAAATATTCACGTAAGTGTTCGAACACAGTTTTCAAAATTATTATTTTATATTTTTAAACATTTAAATCTCCAAGTCGTTACAGACGTGATGGGCCTAGACCTGCCAAGCGACCGCTGCTCCTCCGGAAGGCCTACCACGAGGTGTGCATGGTCAGTGCGACGAACCCTCTCGACTGTTATTCTTGCTTTCTAGACCGGAGCCGCTATTTCTCTGTCAAATATCTCCTCATATGTAATCACATAGACTGACGGGACCTCGCAACAATTTTCAGGTCATGTAGAAAGCCCTGACGAGGCGGAGAAACGAACTAGGGTCCTCCGATTGAGGACCCCGGAGCCGAAATGTTGAAAGCATTAAGACATTCAATTAACACTTTATTTTAAACTGAGAATTGTATTCTAGAGTGTGTTTGATGCGCAGAAGTTGGAGCTTGCTCGTCTTACAATTAATCTGTACTTGTAGACTCGGACAGGTTAGCCATTTATAAATGTTTTTTAACGTTCTTAAAAAATGTGAGTAATTCTACTGAATTGGGAAGTGCCTTATTACTGCATTGTGTTCCGTTACAAGTAATTTACAAGGGTCCTCAAGGAATCGTTTTCTTCTTTTCAAATCACATAAACTGTATTGTAAAAAAGAAGTACAGAAGAAAATTTTCGATTTGTTCTGGATGATTCCCTACACGAGATGCAAAGTTCGGCCAGGGAGGATCTCGGAGAAAGGAGTCAAGCTCCTCAACTGATCTGTCAGTGAAGATATGGGAGGAATGGCAGGAATGGCAGGAATGATATTAGTAGAGGAATAATTCTGAGTTGTGCTTTTAAAAGTAGAAAAGATCAGAATACAAGCACTGTTGGAATTCGAGAAGACGAATTGAGGTATATACTGTATTATTTTAGAGGAATATGATTTATGAATTGGGAAAAATTACCAAGGAAGTTGTTCGATAAATTTCGGAATTCTCCGAACTTATTTAAGATAAGCCTAGAAAAACAACTGATAGGGAATATGCCCTTTAGGTGACTGCATTAAATGGAGTCAATGGTGATTGATTGATTGATTGATTGATTGATTGATTGATTGATTGATTGATTGATTGATTGATTGATTGATTGATTGATTGATTGATTGATTGATTGATTGATTGATTGATTGATTGATTGATTGATTGATTGATTGATTGTCCTGCTCCATGGCTAAATGGTTAGCGTTCTGGCCTTTGGTCTCAGGGGTCCCGGGTTCTATTCCCGGCAGGTTCGGGAAATTTAACTAACATTGGTTAATTTTGCTGGCACTGGGGCTGGGTATATGTGTCATCTTCATCATCATTTCATCCTCATCACAACTCGCAGGTCGCCTACGGGTGTCAAATTAAAAGACCTGCACCTGGCGAGCCGAACATGTCTTCGGACACTGCCGACACTAACAGCCTTTCGCCAGTTCATTTTTTCCATGATTGATTGATTGATCGATCGATTGATTGCATTCCTGTTGGATTGTATCGATGTCCAAAATACATAGGCATTATAAGCCGGCTGATCAAGTATATTGTAAAAAATCTTGACTTGTTATAATTCTATCTTCATCTTGCATGCGCATGTACTTGTTACATCAGATATCTTATTGTCCCTAAGGTTGAATTAAAATCTGAATTCATTTCTGGCTTCTTAGCGTCCTTGTTGATGAGTCGATTATTGCGATGCAGCACAATATTTGTGTTTGTCTACAGAATATGTTTCAATATTTCAATACTGTAGCATCATTGGTGAGCTAGCGTGAACATTTGTGTACTTCGTTCATCAGTTGCTGTGAACACTCCAGTTTACTTTTCCGTACGGATTACAACGTCGTCAATTTCCTTTTCTGAAGCATTTCTTTTAAACTACAAGACGCAGTTTTGTTGGCTTGTGCTGTGTTTTGGCCTCTTAGCTCCTTGTTATTGTCTTACACTACCCTCACTCTGTTCCTCCACATTCTTTCTTTGACATATCAAAACCACTACACAGGGAGTATACAAGGAAAAAAGCAAGCGACATACTACTTAATTAAATATGTACACTGCAAATCCAAACTGCAATTAAGACGATCGTAATTACAACAGGTTAACTGAAGCTATAGAAATGTTTAATATTTTACTTTATAAAAATGTAGTTAGAACTAAAATCGTAGAAAGATTTTTCTCCTTCTCATACACAATTTAAAAACAATATATTCTCTGATAACAATACCGCAACTCTGAATTGCTCTTAGACGTATCCATGCTATAACTAAATTCTATTTTCCAATTAGCATCCCCATTTCAGATCAAGCCAAGTTAAATTCTATGCGGTTAGTATATTCTTAACATACATTACAAATTACACGAATCGTTGAACAAATTAACAAAATGGTCTAAGGCAAACAAGAATAAATAAAAGTAAGGCTGTAGTTATTGTATTCAGAAAAGGAGGCAGAAAGCAGAGAAACTTAATATGTGATGACACAAATATCGCCATAGTTAATAAAAACGAATGCTTGAGTGTAACCATGTAGACTGGAGGAAAAGTGTTCACAGAACATGTTGAAAAGAGAATTAGCGAATATCGATAAACGACATCAGATCTCACTGGAAACAGAATATTATCCAAGGTGAAAATAACACCTGTGGTCACTCATGGGTTGCCGCTTACTTGGGACTATCATTGCGAGGGACCCAATGGATCAGGGGGCCGTCTAATCAATTCTACACTAGAGTAGGCTTATACCTGAATACGTTATTTAGTTTACATTTGAAATGAAGGCAGCGAACCCATTCTGTGCCAAAATAAATTTTACAGTGTAAAACATTATTCTTGTTTTTTGACGTGATATCTAAAAATCTCATATTTACAGATGTGATTCACATTGCACTCGATATTGCATCTTTATGTTAGAACATTACGTATACTGATGCGACACGGGGTTGATGCAATTAGTTGAATCACGAGCTGTGTATTAACTGGCAGGTGAGCTGGTCTGGAATGGGACATGCACACACCAGCACAAAAATGTCATCACCGTGAACCTCATTGTAAGTTCGTGTTGCTACAGTAGGTCCACACATGAACTTTCCCGCAATTAATGTTGGTCGTAGGCTTGGATTAGGTCATCTCTTCCCTATTGTTGGACTCAAAACTGACACTAGATCCCATTGCATCATTCATAAATGGAAAACTCCGACCAGCAATTAATCAGATCAGGACGGTAATTCAGAGTCAGTTGCTGTCAGTTCAGTCTGTAACTTGGTGACGTGTGTAGTTCAAGTAGCTGTACATCTAAGTATTTCAGTGGTTTCCAAACCGCAAGAGAAAACGTAAAAGGAAGAACGTGTGAAAAAGTACGAAAATCTGATTGTTTCTTTAAACGTGTAGGTGGAGATTCAAAAAGTGCAGTCAGGAGAAGGCAAAGTTTGCGTAAGTGACATTTCGACGAAACAGAGTGATTTTGTAACTGATATTGCGGAAAATATCATGAAAAGCGTGGCCGGAACAAATGCGAGATAATACTATTACGTATGATTAATGTAGGAAAATACATTCTGGCACAATGTCAGAATTTGAGGAGTGGGGCTCAAGGTATTACTTTGCGGGGGTGCCCGTCCGTTCTCAGTTACGCCGCTGTTTCTTAGCAAGCAAGATTTGAAAGAAATAGAGAGAGTGAAATGAATAAACCTGAAGAGATATTTCCGTGAAACTAAATTTGCACTATCTCGTTTAGTATATGAAATGTCTTAAGAGACTTCCTTTATAAAAGACTTACGACTACGGATGAATCTGCCCAATACAAGGAGCTAAAAGGAACTTTTGGAAGAAATGAGAGAGAAGAAGGATGAAATATGGGAAGACTTCTACTGATGCAGTAACAACGATCGAGCGGACAAATAGCGGATATGAAACAGAAACATTCAGTGACTCACTTTTATATACAGGGCTTTCATTAAAAAATTTCCGTATGTAACGGTTAGTGTTAATAGCTGTCGCCCCGGTTCGATTCCCTGTACTGCCAGCAATTTAAGAATTGTAGGAGGGCTGATAAGTGGTTGAAATGGTGCTTGCAGCTCACAACCATTCGGCTTGTGTCTAAAAATAGCCTGCACCACATCGGGATGAGGACACTGTCCCAAAACTTGTCAACAAAGTAAATAGCGAAGGACGCTGTATTTGACTGAACTGAGCATAGAATAACCTACTGTACATGCGCCTTGTGCGAATTTCCTGATAATGAACAAAAACTAGCTCTTTCATGTCCCGCACGCTTTCATTTCTGTTGTAAAATTTAATGTAAACGGGTTATTTAGATGACCATTACACATATAGTGTCAAGGATGCACTCTCTGACCTCGTTATCATAAGACCACGATAAAACATTCCGCTCATCCAATGCTGTCTCGCTTCTTGCAGTGAATCCCAAAGAGTCTGTCGTCATTATATAAAATAACACTTAGCAGATGTTTGTTATGTCCATTTCTGAACTTCCTGGAGTTTACTGGTGAGTGACGTATAATTGGATTAAAATCTATTAACCGAGCAAAAACATTCAGGGAGGAATTATATAGCAGTTTAATTTATTCATTATATTTGTGCAATTATTGCCAATACGGTACTTTGGTGTACCCCATGTGGGTGAGAGCAGAATAATATCAACTACGGTGTCCCCTGCCTGTAGTAAGATGTGAATGGAAGTTTCCCCAGCGGTTCTTAATAAGTAAGTGTGCGTTGCCGAACATAGAGCACTTAGCTGAGTCCTGGCATTACTTCCATTTACTTGTTCAAGGCTCCTCACTTTCATCTGTCTTGTCGAACCTCACTTGGTCAATCCTTATTCTTTCTTGAACCCGGCGATGCTAGGTTTGGGAATCCTAGGGAGTAATTTTTTGAAGGGGCGGGCCCCTTCCACTTTTTTCCCTCTGATTAGTACAGACAGAGGATGGTTGCCTAGTTGCACTTCTCCTTAAAACAAAAATTACTCCCACAAGCACCTGCTTTATTTGTTAGAGACTATAAAGCGTGTCTTTGCTAATATGTAACATTCTGCAAGTCGGAGAGTGGAACGTTAGAAATTTGAAGTTTGAATCCTTGCTGTAGTTTATAGAACCTGAAAAGTGAAATGAATGTTGTTAGTACACGTGTAGTATGTTGCTAGGAAGAGCAGGGTTCCTATTAGGCGACTGAAGAGTTATGTACCCTTAATCAAACACCTGGAATTCAGGGGTACAACTCTTCATGTATTGCTGGACGAACAATTATCGTCATTTATAACTTATTATTCCCTTGGTAGACGATTTCTCTCCGGAAATCGGTCCCGTCCGCAGAAACTGTAAGATGCACCTGCAAAATAAAGTATGGTTACTGTTTATGAGAATAGGCCTAAGTCTGGTAAAGTTTAACGACATATTTTGCCGGGAATGGTATGTGTAAGAAAGGGGAAACACAGAAGAGGACTTTTGCTGATGATATTATAATGTATAGAGTAATAAACAAGTTACAGCATTATGAATGAGCACAAAATAACCGCGACAATGTAATGAGATGGAGAGGAGACGAGTTTTACTAAGAGAATAAGTGCTGCCAGTTTAATTACTGTTTTGATTGGGTGACAGTACCTCATGGCGATTAATATTATTCCTGGGTATCTGTGGAACGCAGAGGTGAAAGAAGGTGCGGACTTGAATGGGTCTATCTATAATATCAAAAATTGAGTTAATATTTTAAAAGGTTATATTTCTTTTCCGAAAACAAAACAATCTTCTTCATAATAATATTACAGGTACAAATAGCAATCATTAAACAAGATTGGGAAAATCCAAGATTATTGATATTTACAGACTCTGGGCTTCAAGCCTCTAGTTTTACAATTCCGGAGGTACCGGATCCAGTTCACACAATTTAAGTTAAAAATTGGGAACCATTAAGTCAAGGGCAGAAATCCACCAAATCAAAAGCAATTGCTCCCAAAATACAATATCTAGCCTTCCGGAGGCACTCGTTACAATTACAAAACTTGAAAAAGAGCTAACAGGCTCTCAGTTCCTTACTGCCCACTGAAGGCAACGTTACATCATTCTCTGGTCTCTCAACCACCACTTACAAATTAAAATTTCTTTTACAGGGTTATTTAATATACAGCTTACGGGGCCTTCATGGAAACGAACAGGTTAAATAACTGGCCCAAACACAAAAGGAATGGATGCGTTTACTGCGCTCCAAGATAATGAAAACTTAAAAACCTAAAGGGCTCTAGGACGATGAAACAGGGCTATTCCCACACTACCAAGGTGACTCGTATAGAAATTACTTTAACACATTACAGAAGGAAAAACAGTTACAAAACGTAGTCACCTCAAACCAAGATGAAGGGGAGCTCGAGAGGGCAATTCACTCCCAATCCCCGATTTATAGTTAAAGATTTTATGAACTCTTTACATCAGCGAGAAGAAGATTTACATTTTAGAAAAGTTTGTTACATAAATAAAGAGTCGGACCTTTCCCTCGGATTAAACTGCGGAGGTAGCAAGAAAGAATAAAGTTATGTGGCCATTATCTTATAGATGTTCTGCTGCCGACGAAAGAGGCCACCCGCCTCCTGCTTAACACACACACTCAGATAGACGACGATTAATTAGCCTAGAAATGTGAAAAGCCGAAGTTTATAAACCCTCAGGGAATGTTCGAGATCATTCAAGACTATACTAGCCACACCCTCTCAATTTTATAGGTTAAATTCAAAAGTAACACTCAAAATCAAACAAGAAGACTGTGATACGTTGAAAAACAATTACATAAATTTTTTATCAGCCAGATTCAAAACTGGCGGAAAGAAAAACGAAATAAATGAACATCAATCAGTTACAATACCTAGAAATACAAAACTTCTTTAAATTATAAGTTCTTTCGCTTTGCACCAGAGGGCATGATCATACAATTTTTAGTGGTGTCATCTGTAGAAATGTATCCAAACTTCTTGATGAAGGGCAAACAAAACAAGGCGAAATTCACTCAGGTTAGGAAACTGCACAATAACAAAATTACATAATATTTCGGTTTTGATATCTTTTGATTAAAGTTCTAATTATTGGTTTCACTTTTGATTGATAGAGGAGTTATTTTAGGCGCTAATTTTGAATGCGCGGCGTTGAGGTATACCTCCCGGTACAAATATAACGAAAGATCTCCATTGGGATAAACATATTTACACTATCCCAAATAATGATTACAGATACCTTCATATACTTTAGTTACAAGGGTATTTAGGGGTACTGCGGGTTTAAAAGGGAGAGCGTTGAAGTCTCTGGTAAAATCACAGTTAGATTATGGTTCCAATGCATGTGTTTCAGCCCGACGATTGTTTTAATGCGAGCGTGGTTTGGCGACAACTTCACCATTAGCTGAGTACAAGCATTAGTTCCAGTTACTTGTGCCCAGTAACTCACTTTTATGTATGCAATCCGAACTCACTTGGTCAATTCTTGCTCTTTTGCATCGCCGACGGTATTATTATCACTCCTTCGCGGAACTTGCGTTTCGCTGCCCGGTACCTTCATTTTTCGTAGTGTCAGATACATTTTCACTGTGCTAGAGAGATAATAGACGTTATCCCCAGGTGTACTTCGTTTTAAAACAATCACGGCTACCCCCACCACCCCCACCGCCACCACCTGTAAGGGACCCGCACAAGGATAACTCGATGTCTGAATAGGAAACGATCCAAGGGAAGGCAGAAATGTTTGTTCTGGTGAGTTCCAACGACTGAATTGTCTTAGGAAGAACATTACAAACGTTTGTGTGGGAAGACTCTGGAGCAAGGGGACGAGCTGCCTTACTAAGCGGTATGTTCCGTGCCATCAGTGGAGAGATCCCATGGAATGACATTAGTAAACGAATCAGCTTCAGTGGAGCTTGCAATGGTAGGAAAGATCACAATATGAAGGTACAGTTGTAATTCAAGAGTAAACATTTGGAAAAATATTCGTGTATAGGAAGAGAAGTTAGGGATTGGAATGGGAGATATACGATAAGTTTTCCTACTCCTTTGACATTTTTGAAGAAAGGTCTTGACGAACAACTGACAGGAAATCTGTCACCCGCTCAAAATGCTGATCAGCGGTGAATGGAGTCTATACTTGACTCTTATTCCTTTCGTTAGAGATGGTTTTCATCCGCTGATATGACCGAACTCGCTATCCTGATATATATTGCGTCATGTTACGGTCCGTTCCGGTGGATTATTTAGTCCACGTACTTTAACTTCCTTACCAGTCTAGTTTTCCCACTATTATTGAACATCAGTTCTGGTCCAACACTGATATTTGACGTGTATTTTTTTCTCGAAGGATATCTGAAAGCCTATTCTCTCAGACAATTCAGGTAGTTGATGTTCATGATTGCTGAAATGATGTTGGCAAAAATGGCCAAGACATCTGTAAAAGCCAGACATTCGACACACTCACTACTTCGAGCTTGGGACCTAACGTATAGCAATCTCACTCCGTTCTTTCCTCCCCTGTGCAGAGATTTCATAGCCTTGTCTGACAGTTCTGATTTGCAATGTCTGCCACATCTCATCCATGAATTTCACTTTCCCGTCTGTCTTGATGAGAATCTGGATGATCAGATTACTGAACGTGTCTCCCACTCCGAACTCTGCTTGAACATGCAGTGATGTCACTGGGTCAATCGAGACACGTGCATCCTTTAAATCGACGAAAAGACCTCGTAATTGGACCTGATCCTTTCCTTCAGACTGAAGCTCGGAACCCAAATACCAATTTCGACATTTTGATTGTGCTGCTATGTACGAATGAAAGCGGAATTCTAAAGGAACGAACACCATAGCTGAGTTAACTTAATTTTGTCATGTGACAAATTTCGCCACCAGCGATCTTTAACTTGCTATTAACAATGATTTGTGGGGACAAGGTCTTAGACCGTCCTAAAAATATCGACTACCTCGGCCCGGATCAAACCTGAAAACTTGTGATAATATATCGAACACTCTACCGGTAATGCATCAACGTAGCTCAGCCTGGTAGTGTGCAATAAACACTGACAATTTGACAGTGCGAAGGTCACACCTCAACACCACACGATGTGCTACGGCACAAGGACAAACGCGGACACTGATCGAGATGTTTATACATGATGTTTGAGGCAGCTTCTGAATGCTGAGAATGTTTTGGAAATATTCATAGTTAGCTGTATCACTGACAACTTCGCTTCTGTGGGGTTTAGACGCATCCTGACCAATGATAAGTGAAACATCTGTCTTCAGGCAACACCATGCTGCTCTCTCTAGTTCTGCTCGCGGTGGCTGCGCAGGCCTGGGCCCTCTCCACGCAGTGTGACCAGTCCGCAAGTTTGAAATTCTCGGTGTCCAGTTGGAGGAATGAGTCAGGCCATCGGCTTGTAGCGGTGAGTATAAAATCATTAGTTACATCTACAAGGTACTGTATTTATATATTTCAATGAATAATTTTTTAATATGGCGTGAAATAACGAGAGGGTTGCCTCCATAGTACAGGAATATCAAGGCACAAATTATTCATTACCAAAACACATTGGGAAATTGATACGTTTATCTTTAACATGAATGTACACAGGACAGATATATTCATTTTAATATTTTCAAACATTGAATGATCCACCACTAAGGAAGCTGTTCTCATACCGAGTATACATACATTTAAAGTGTAAGCGAAGTCAGTTTAAAATACGTATAACATTCTGAATGACGATATGTAATTCTCAGGTTCAAGCGTTTGACGAGATCTGTCTTTCTTTGTGAAATTTTTCCTCTTTGCATGGCCAAATTTAGAAAATTATTTCACGACGGCAATCATTGAGCTTAATATCTGATATGTCGTCATTTCAGGATATAACTAATTACGTATTCGATCCTGGCTGCTTTAAAATGACTTAGCAGAACATTGCAACATTGGAATATGAAAGCTTGCTCAGCTTCATTCGTGGTTTAGTTATTCAAAGGAATACAAAAGGCAAAATTGTTTTTCTTAACAAATTTTCTACTACCATAGAAACATTGATGTACTGTACTTCTTTTATGCCTTCATTTGATTTTCGCTCACCACTTAACTTGTATACATTTTTGGCTTGATATGCTAGTGTATTAACAGCATGTGTCTGGAAAAAATGCACTGGAACACTGAAACACATAGACGTGCCAAATGTGTTAAAGCTGTTTCGATAGGCAGTAATTAAAAGTGTTATGAAAGAGTTGTATAAATGAAAGTAATTCATAATAATTAATAATACAATGCACGAGGTATAAATACGTCAGCCCTAATTACATTTATATCCGTAAGCCGGATACGGACTTCATTAACACTCAAAATTTTAACTGATTTAGGTTTGTGAGTAGGCCCATCTGTTCAAATATACATTTAATTTTTTATATTGTCCTGTGAAATCTCAATAATTACTATTAGAGTCTAGTTAGTTGTTAATTGTATTGCAAAACGAAGTTAAAGATATCACCATTAAAATGCAATAAAATATACAGAGGGAAAGGAGACAAAAATTATAACGGATTAAAATATTCATTATATGAGTGAATAGATTAGGTGTCACTTAACACCTCGCGTGATCACGCGAGTGCGGACACAGAAGTGACCATGAGCTGTTATTGCTCAAGTAACCTCAAACCAGTTCATATCCGTCAGGGAACACCTCTGCACCACCTATTCAATATTTTCCGCTATTATAGAGAAGGTTAGTACCTCATTGGTAATTTTCAACTTCAACCTCCCCATAACAGTAAAGAATCCTATTTGCAGCCGCAAGTGAATCGCAGACGTCGTCATGAGATAACAAGTAAAGCGACGTGAAATTACATTCTATGACTTGATATTGATATAACTGGTAAATTTACCTGGGTGTTCAGTCATTCACCGAGGTACATGCCACACACTCTGGAGCACAACATATTCCATTTTTAACATAAACTACACAAGTTGCAAACATTAAAATAGATGAGAGAACAGGATATTTCCCCTTTCCAACTAACCTGCTCTTAAAATGTATTACTCTAACTAACCCATAACAGACTCCTGGACATCACTGTCTCATAAGTAAGATTACATTACTAGAATACTGCATGCAGATTATATCTAGCAATGTTTTCTATGAATTAATAGAAGTCTACGTTTTACACAGAAATGACAGATGCTAACTGACCAGTACAGCATAGGTACAGAGTAAAACCACTCTCTTTATTTAACTGAGTAGATTCTTCGTATCAGTGTTAGTGAAGCCGAATATGATGATAAATATTAGAAATGAAAATTAGCAGATCATCATCATCATCATCATCATCATCATCATCATCATCATCATCATCATCATCATCTTCCATTTAGCATAAGGGAGCAGTCGCCTTGTTAGGATACATATTGGATTTTTAAAATATAACAGATGTGTAGTGGACTCCACAATATTGACATGATTGGTGTTGTTAAGTCTTCTTGGCTTTCATTACAATCAATCAATCAATCAATCAATCAATCAATCAATCAATCAATCAATCAATCAATCAATCAATCAATCAATCAATCAATCAATCAATCAATCAATCAATCAATCAATCAATCAATCAATCAATCAATCAATCAATCAATCAATCAATCAATCAATCAATCAATCAATCAATCAATCAATCAATCAATCAATCAATCAATCAATCAATCAATCAATCAATCAATCAATCAATCAATCAATCAATCAATCAATCAATCAATCAATCAATCAATCAATCAATCAATCAATCAATCAATCAATCAATCACCACTGATCTGCAATTAGGGCAGTCGCCCGCGTGGCACATTCCCTATCTTCTTTATAAGGACCAAGAGTCAAGTTCCTCCCAAACAACTCCTCACTACATTACCTTACACGTAAAATATTTATATTACTATATGCAATGCCAAGTAATAGATACAGTGTATTACACTCTACCATGTTCTAGGCTGATGTGCACTCGCATACGTCAGACAGGGATAGTGTTTCCTTGACAGTGGAACTGCTGACCGAGAAGTGTGGTGATAGCAGCGGTGTCATCCTCAAGACATTGAGTAGTACCGGACAGCCTGAGGAGCAGGCATCAGTCAGACCTACTGTCCTGCTAACAGGTAGTATCTTCATAGGTGTTCGGTGGTGTTATTGGACATGATTGTATCTAAGGGAACCAGCTGGTTTCTTTGGTCCTTGGAAATCTATGCCAGTTAGGAGTTGTCCTCGGCCCAGTTATCTTTGTAAGAGTTGGGTGATATTATTAGTCCAGATAACTTTACAGTATCAGGTGGTGTTATTGGTGCTGATAATATTATAGCAGTTAGGCGTTGTGATTTATACTGATATCTCTATAAGTGTAAGCGGTTGTTATACAAGTCTTGAATTGGTCTAGGAATTTCAATAAGAATTACATGGTGTTATTTGTAAATATATCTCCACAGTCGTTAGATGATGTTACTGGTCCGCATATCACTAAGGCAATTAGTTGTTTCGATTGGTCTGGTCATCTCCTTAGTAGTTATATGAAGACAATGGTCAAACATCTTTAAGGTAGGCCTAGTTAGGTGTTGCCATATGTCCATATATCTGTAGATGTTATGCGGGGTCAATGTTTCAGATGTCTCCATCAGCTGCTGCCTGAGGTAAATATAGCTATAATATGTCCATGTACAAATTTAGAGCAGAATTTATCATGCAAATCACAGCTCAAGTTCTAAATTCTTCTCATAGAATGTGTAATTCATTGTCTATAGCCTGACGTTGTAGGCGGCCTTTATTCTTCCGGTGATCAAGTCAACAGAGTGCTATTGTAGGTAACGCCTGTTACGCTGTTTTCACGACAGTACACTTCTGACTGACATCACTTGCCTTTGTTCTACCGGACACCTAATCTGGCGATACACGCGTCAACGCTTCAACACGGAGTCTACTGTTGGTGGTTGTGCCATGCCGAGTTATTTCGACACACAAACACATAGACCAATGCTTTCCTAGCACCTAGCCTGTGTCTGAAATGTTCACAGATTAAAGTTACATGTCATAAACTCTTTGTTATTCAGCCGTACATTTTGTATGGTACGTAGACATATGTTCCAGTGGCAACATTTCCTCTCGCGTGAACTCTCTCCACACGAGGATGCCACCAACACCAGACTGAACTGCAGCCTGCTGGCTAGGCAGATCCATTGCCTCACGTGCTTGGCGACGCACTTGTATCCTGAATACGGCGTATATAATTGCTAGCACGATTCGTCCATCCAAGTGATCTTCAGCCAGGGTTTTAGTGTTCAATGGCGATGTTCCTTTGCCCATGTGAGGAGGTGTCCTCTATTGGAAGGAAGCTTCTGTACCGTTTTCAGGGAAAATGATTTTGGATGGCTCACACGTTGTTGTTATCTACACTGATTTCGCGAGTGATATGCTTCAACTGGACCCACCTATCCGCTCTTATCATCCGAGTTAGCCGTAGGTGCTCCCCGAAATAAACACCTTGTACATTATGGAATTTGACTCCGATGGTGCTGATTGTTCACGAATCCACGTATATTTTAGAATCTCGTAATATTATTTCGCTATCTCGTATGACTGTATTGCAACTCTTTAATCGTGTTATATATAGTTCACTATTTTCTACACAAAAATTCTTAGATGTAAGTGAATAATTCGCTGTCGGTACAATATTTTGGGGAACTGTTCTCACTTGCGGACGCGTACACTCTTGCAACTTGGCTGTACTCGGCAAGCTTTATATTTTATGACCATGTTCATTCATCGCTACTTTCGTCTCGCCCAGAGAAAGTACCGGCTTACAAGGGTGCGGGGAGGGGGGAGGAAAAACGTATTCAAATTGTACTTGGACACGGAATTCTACAGGAAGTAAAATTATTTTATATAATTAGTAAGTTCGTATGTGTTGGAAGAAGCCGTAAGGAAATAATATATGGGATTCTAAACGCTAATAACAGATTCAATTAAAAAGAATAATTTCTTGACATCCAGAAATATAATTTTATGATATTGTATGTAGAACTGTACCATTGCTTACAGGAGCTCAGGCAAAGGAAGGGCTTCCTGCCTTTGAGGCTTGGTTTGAGAGAAGTATGCTTAAAATTTGCTGGACAGCAAAGCTAAGGTATTCTAACAAGCGCAAGAGACAATAAGTCTGATGAAGAAGAACTAAAAAAATCTAATTGGACACATAGTTCGTCGTTAATGATTTCATTACTAGAATAATGTATGTAAAAAGGCAAATAGAAGGGAAAACTGACCGGGAAATACGTAAGTCAGGACATGAACTGTAACTCACACAGTTAGCTCAAGAGGGAAGCAGAGAAGCGCGAGAAGGGGAGAAGCTGCCCGCTTATAACTTAGGAAGATTCTCACAATGACGTGCTCACGATAAAATCTCTCCCCTTGTTTCCATTTTCAGTAAATTTCACTAAATATTTACCATTTTTCTGTTGTCGTACCGTAATGTATTTAGATGTATAATGTCAGATTCTCCGGTAACCGAGATTTAGAAAACTTCGGTGATCTTTTGCTTAATGATCACAGTAATGTTAATAGAATCGATTCCTCATGATGTGAGTGTAATGTTAGTCGTCCTACAGAATACCGTCGGTAGAAGTAAGGAGCAAAACTAACGTGAAGTTTTGTGATGAGAATTGAGGTAACACACACCTCATTGTACATTCCAATTGTAAAATATTAGTTCATGCGCATAATTACTAATTCATCAGATTGGATACTGCCCCACAATATTGGTGAAACGAATGTCACGGGTTTATTCAATTCATTAAAACGTATGAATGTAAACCACCATTCTTCGCAGTCTACCTTCAAAATCTGAACAAAGTCTACCAATATGCTATGGACATTGTAATTATAATATAAATGTATAATGGATCCTACTATTGAATACAATATAGTAAGTTATATTTCATCTTTAAATATGACGTTTCTATATTAATCATAAATGTTTCGAATCATTTTAGAATCATCTTTAGCGGATACAACCATAACAAATATGTTACATTAAATAATATAATACCGGTAGTTAAAATATTATAACATTTGGCACATTAAAGTCTTATTGTGACGTTCTAGTAGCATGTTAATAAGAAATAATTAAAATAACTGTCTTGATATACAATATCTTCCGTGTCTTAATTTAAAATCTTGGTGTGTAAATAAAAATATTTACATTTCTTATTTGTGAGTTGACTTCATCGTAACGTGTTATTGCTGGTTGAAAATTGATTTTTTAGGTGGTAAGTGTTATATTACAATTTTACTATGTGCTGTTCATGTTGGTAGAGTTCCATCAAATTGATTTCTGTGTAATCTGTAATGAAATTATAAAGTAAATATACGAGGGGCGTACTATATTTTTTACGTTTTTCTTTGTACGTCCGGGCATGCCTAACATTTCTTTCTTGAGGGTGGTGACGTGTAACTAGTGTCTTGTTCCAAAGTTTGGTAGCAGCAGACGCACAGGGGCCAACGAATGCACTCGTCATAGCCCTTACATAACAACACTGTCAGCGTAGTAGCAGACAACAATGAAAGCAACAGTCAGGACAGCACTATACTACTTGGTTCCTATGGAAAGAAAGCGTGACCACTGCAGAAATTCATCGGCGCTTGGTGGCAGTCTGTGGAGAACATGCACCGCCATGGCAGACAGTTTACAGCTGGGTGGAAGGTTGGAAAACAGGGCTCATGGTAATGGAGCCATGTCTCATCACCAGTCACAAGCCTAGCCATGAAGTCGGCTGGATTTTGGTCATGGCGGTGCAAACGTTCTCTGCACACGTCCACACTCCTCTGATTTTCGTCTGCAGACAAGAGTCTAGGCACCCACGTGGATGACATCTTCCCCAACTGTAAGTGGCCGTGTACGATCCACCGCAGGTGTTTCGGCTAATTCCCGTGGCTACCTCCATTTCCGTAAATGTGATACATTTGTTTCCTTGGATGGCCTGTTCGACCCGGGCAATGTTAGCTGGTATTGACACTGTCACATTCCTTCCAGAACTGGTTCCTTTGTCCACCTATGTGCGCCCAGTTTCCAAACTTCCACCCAGTTGTAAACTGTTATCCGTGACGGCGCATGTTCTCCACAGACTGCCACCAAGCGCCGATGAAACACCAAGTCGTATAGCGCTATCCCTGACGGTTGCTTTCCATGTTGTCTGCTCCTACGCTGACAGTGTTCTTATGTAATGGTTATGACGAGTGCATTCGTTGGCCTCTGTGCGTGTGTTGCTACCAAACGGTGGAAGAAGACACCAGTTACACGTCACCACCTTCAAAAGTTAAGTGTGAAGCATACCCGGACGTACTGTACAAAAAAATAAAGTGTATAACATTCGTATGCTTCAGAAATTATGCTACCTATGTGAAATCAGAAAATTTAGCGGAATGAATATAGACAACAATAAAATGTTCAAGAATCAGGCAATCATTGTAGCTAATGTTGTTTCTCGGAATCATACAAGTTGACAAGCTGAAGGAATATAGCAACGGATACTACCTGCTGCTAAAAATCGCTAATTAATGTTGTCACAACTCTTAAGGTGTTTTCGGCGGAATTGAAGTAATCGTAGCTGCAATTGTCTGGCACAATGACAGTGCCTTTTCATGAAAATCATTTTCTAAATATTTTCCGTATATGTTTGTTACCTTTAAGTTATTGACTAGAATTAAAGTTAATTTTAAATATATTCATGCGGGTGGAAATTTAAATTTTTGATTCCACCGTACCTACGATTTTGCCTTCAAAATATCAGATTCATTTGTATTTTAGACAGAGGAGTGGTAAAGTGGTTATTTTATTCAGCCTTTCATTTATAAAATGGCAACGTTAAAATTTCACCTTATTACATGATAATAAGAAATCTGAGTGATACACGGTGACTACGGGGTAACTAGTGGTACGACGTTCTTTAAAGGAGGAGGAGTTCATTTACTTCTAAGACATTAAAAATAATATATTGTTTCATTACTTTGTTTAATTATAAATATATTATTATTAATGACCTCTCATTCACTCTCTCTTTGCATCAACAGTTTCGCCACTACCTGGCTACCATCATATTCCTGGTTTTGGATATTACAAAAGGGTTTCAACCTCAATGAACTGGAAAGATGGGGTGGAGGCTTGTCGGAAGGAAGGCACACGAATGTTGCTCGTGGAAACTCAGGAAGAGCTTGACGCTGTCTACGGGTGGAATGGCTGTTGTCCATGGGTTGGAGTAAATCGTGAAAATTCTTCTGGACCTTGGATTAATATCTTAGGTAAGTCAGACTCTGCTCGACTGGGTGTAGACAACAATATCTGGTGAATGGATCATGGTATACAGATTTTCTCTTGAATATTTCTTTGAAATTAACGTAGTACATATCGTGGGATACTGCAGTCACGTGCTAGTAATGAACCATGGGTAATGGCTGTGTGGCAAGTAAGCGGTCCTGGGAGCTGGGATACAGTTGCTTGAAATCAGATTGGGATTTCGGACATATTGTGAGTCGCTGTCCTTCTTGTGGTGAAGCAACTAGGAATGTTCAAACCACTGGCCATCCCCTACCTTTAGTGTGGAGTTACTCACCGAAACTATGTCTACGTGGGGTAGCATCCAACTTCACAATTTGTTACCGCGCGTGCTCAGAACCTTTCTAAGCGAACCTCGAACCTATGGGACTGACGAAATACCACTTCTTTGTGATATACAACGGACTCCACGGAAACAACAAACGAAACGCAATTCCATGTGGAGCTATAACTATTAATGGAGATCATTGAAAAAAAGAGCGTAGGGCTGGGTGAGTCAACAATGAGGATGCATATCGATGGGCTAGGGTTTAACGATATTCGTGTGTACGGCGATGACGCGGAAGAGAGCAGTTTATACTACTGCATGTAATGAACAGGTGTCAGAAATTGAGATACAGGGCGAGGGATAAGCCCTCTGATTACGAATACCTTAGAACGCGAAGTTGTTTCAATTAAATACGAAAATGCGCAAATAGTATCTGTAGATTCACAGTTGACGGGAATAATACGTGAATTTTCTGAGTTAATATTCGCCATGTCGGGGTCAGACAGGTCGAAGTCGACATTTGAAAATAGAATTGAAGGACATTTTACGGTGCTGGGTACAGTTGGAGAAGATGTGGAACTAGTAGTAATGGTAACCGTTTATTGGACTTCTGTGCTAATATGGGATTAGGTGGGATTAGCGTATAGACTCCAGATCCATGAACTAAATCATACCCGAATTTGAACTCCGAGAATCTGTTGCAATTGTGTGGTATTCTGGGTATTAATCGAAGGTACAAGCCAACTAAGTATCACAAGGCCTGGGTTTAGGGAAAGTGAAATATGTCTGCAGAAACACGAGCGTCGAGAACCTCCAGGTCGACACAGAAATACATCGCAACGATCCAAAAAGTGCACTTAACACAATAAGGGCATAGAAGAAAGAACAAATGGCATGCAATTGAACAACGTAGAAAGAATTTAGTGTGCAAGATTAAATTGTGGAATGATTTAGTTAATTACTTGGAAATGTTTAGTAATTCATCAGGGAAACATTTCAGGATAGAATTAAAGGTTCTTAGAAAGGGTAGGAAAAGGAAAACAAATAACATATTCTGCAAGTCAGGTGAACTCAGTAGGTCCCAGGAATCACTGGAGGTGAGGAAAAATTTTCTGAAGTTGCCAAATTAAACGGAACTCTTCCAATTTAAGTCAGGAACAGCCGAGTGTCTGTTGAGGAGAACAACGATAGCATTAAAAATACAAATGGAGGTAAATAGACTGAAGAGTCGTAAAGCAACAGGACCCAAACTTGTGAAATACGTTGGAGAGACAGGGATAGATTAGTAGGAATAACATGGAATGTTTGTAATGTATCTTGTCTTCGGAAGAAAATAGTAATAATATCATATTTAAGTAAGGGGCAGGGGGAATTAAATAAATATCGAGATAGTTCAAAGATCATTGAACCAGTCAAGATATTCACAGATATTTTTAAGTGGTGTACGGTCATTGCCAGAGAGTAAGAATAAAGATTGATTGTCAGCGCACTTTAAATCCTTCCGCAATCATTTTAGGGGACAACCGAAGTGCTGCCAATGATTGTCACAATTCCCATTCAGTTTCCCAACTTTGGAGCTGAAGAAAGAAAATGTGCACAGCAGCTGACGACAACATTTTCTGAACTTCTCGTTTTATTTCATTTTCGGTATACGATGGCCTTCTAATCACTTATTTATTCTATAGCAGTATACAACCCCCAGTCCTTATACCTTGTGCGCTAATTTGTTATACTTCCATTTACAGGTCAGCAGATGAACACGACGGACTTCTTTGGCTGGCTCCCAGGCTATCCTAAAGGAGAGGGTAATTGTATGTTACTGGATAATGCACCCAATTATGGGACAAAAAACCTTGAATGTAAAATAATTCTGTCGGTAGTCTGTGAACAAATTTTTTAACTGCACACCGAACTGCTCTCAGAAAACTTGTACTGATTACACGATTTTCAATAAAGGATTTTTTTTACATTACTGCTCACTTCCCTGATCTTCATATGCCTGGGTTGTGCAGATGTCGAGCAAATACATAACAACCTTTTATGTTTAAAAGTACAGGGAGAAGGTTCATCCTTATCTATTTGAATGTGAAAACAGGTTAAGAATCATTTGTTAATTAAGGCAAATGAAACCATGACTGAAAAATCACAGCACTGTACAAATGGAGAAGAGATATTGGGGTATCATGCCCCATTAAACTATGAGTTTATCGCTCACCTGAAGTACGAGTTCGATATTAAAACTCTCCAGATGGTTGTAGGATTAATACCCGTCAAAGAAAATCAGTCGTCCTGATCGTTTGAAATACATATTAATGATCTAATGAAAAGTAGTACGCCGCACAATTTTAAAGTTTGTCCCTCACATACAAGAATAACTTATATATATACATATCTGACCCAAGTCACGTCGTTAAAACGCGTCATCTCATCGCATAAGGCTCAACACATAAACAAACGCAGCACATAGAAATGATCACAAATAGCATGGCAAGAAAAATAAACATCAGTAACACGGCACAGGAATCTGAAATCAGAGACAAGAACGAAACACGGATCAGTGTTCGAACCCACGTTCTTGTAGATAATCTTCCAAGATCTGCGACCTGAAACCTCTACTAAAGAAACGTGGCTGTAAGTTTAGATGACGTTTCCAAATTCCTTATTTCTCGCCGACAGTGATGGGAACAGCTAATGATGTTCGCGAAATAATTATTAGAGCGAACTTGAAATAGCTGCATGTGGGACGGAATTGCCTTACTTAAACCGGACGCTAAATCATTGAATGGCCCGGCGGCGTATCTTTCATTGTCCTGTATAACCTGCCGTAACATTATCTCGCGGCTCACTTGGCCGCGAAATATACTTTCACTTTCCGTTCAGCTAGTTCATTACGGCTCACCCAGTTAACAATCATTCAATAATATCCTTCCGATTCATAAACACAACACGACCATTTTTTATTTTTTTTCATAAAATCGACACTATCCCAAGATTTTCTACATCTCACATTTCTCAATAGCCTATATTTTCTTTATTCTTTCTCCTTCAGTTGTAAAATTTCCTCGGTTTGGAAAGCTCTGAAGTCCGAGTACATCTCCTGACGCCCCTTTCATTCACATCTTATGACAGGCAGGGGATACCGTGGGTGTTATTCTATTGCCCGCGCCCACAGGGGGAAATCAATTTGGGTTGTGATTACGAGGCCTTTAGCTGAGTCTTTACACTGCTTTCACTTACTTGGGTTAGGCTCTCACCGATTCTAGCCCATCCGACCTCCCCTGGTCAACACTTGTTCTTTTCCGACCGCGACGGCATTAGCGCATTCGAGGCCTAGGAAGTTTATCATTTCCACGCACTTTGTGGCCTTCATCTTTCTTTTGCCGATATCTTCATTTTTCGAAGTGTTGGATCCCTTCCGTTTGTTTTCTTCTGATTAGTGTTTATAGAGGATGGTTGCCCAGTTGTACTTCCTCTTAAAACAATAATCACCACCACCACTTTGTACTATATAGCTGCATGGGTTATCAATAAACTAGTTAAGAGTAGCTAAGAACATCACTCTTGTTGCACATGTGCAGAGTATTTTTGCCTTAGAACCCAAAGAAATACCACAAGAATGGATAACAACAGTTACCATACATAATTTAATGCACTCAACTCAAAAGGCATTCAGTGTTTGTCAACATACCGGGGTAGCCTTTTAGAAACGCAGTATCGGTAGTTACTTTCTTAATAAAGAAAACGCTGAAGGTAATTTATTAAAACTGTCTTTTAGTACTTTAATACAGTACTTCAAGTTCAGTATTTCATGTACCGGTAATCATAATATGACACAGATACTGTACAGATTTCTATGTTTCTGTCAACAAGATTACGTATTTGACAGATGATATTAATAAGAAACACAGTAAGACAAAGTTGTAAGGGAGTAAAAGTGTAGGACATGACCTTTTCTGTTGATTCTTGTTTCTATAAAAAAAAAAAAATCAGGCTCTGTTAATTATCTTCCTATTCAAATAGCTGTGAATGTATTTATATCATTTGAGTGTTATACATTTATCTATCTATCTATATCTATCTATCTATCTATCTATCTATATATAAATGTCATTGTATGTGTGTGTGTATGCATTACATCTCCTCCTAAACCACTGCAGCGATTTCAACCAAACTTGGTATACTTACGACTTAGTATCAGGAAACAAACCGCGTGGGGTTAAGAAACCCCAAGTACCCTAAAGGGCTGGGGGGGGGGGCGTGGAGGACGACATTTAAAAATATTCGAAAATGGTGCCGAATCCATACTTTTCGGGGTCGCTGAGATGAATAGTGACACTCCGGAATTTTTTAACGTCCAAATTCAACCCCCTTTTTGGTGGGGGGCAAGGGGGGAGTGATATATCAAAATAATATAAAATAATGTCGAATCCATCCTTTTCGGGGTCACAGAGATGAATAGTGACACTCCAGATTTTTTTGACAAACCGCGTGGGGGTAAGACACCCGAAGTACCCTTAGGGGCGGGGAGCGAGTGGGAGTGACATTAAAAAATATTCGAAAATGGTGTCGAATCCATACTTTTCGGGGTCACTGAGATGAATACTGACACTCCGGAATTTTTTAAAGTCCAAATTCATCCCCCTCCGGAATTTTTTAAAGTCTAAATTCAGCCCCCTTTGGGGTGGGGGGCTAAGGGGAGTGAAATATCAAAATAATCGAAAATAGTGTCGAATCCATCCTTTTCGGGTCGCTGAGATGAATAGTGACACTCTGGATTTTTTAACAAACCGCGTGGGGGTAAGACACCACAAGTACCCTTAGAGAGGGGGGCGTGGCGGGGCGAATTTAAAAATATTCGAAAATGTTGTCGAATCCATATTTTTCGGGGTCGCTGATGAATACTGACACTCCGGAAATGTTTAAAGTCCAAATTCATCCCCCTTTTGGGTGGGGGGCAAGGGGGAATGATATATCAAAATAATGTCGAATCCATCCTTTTCGGGGTCACAGAGATGAATAGTGACACTCCGGATTTTTTTGACAAACCGCGTGGGGGTAAGACACCCGAGTAGCCTTAGGGGCGGGTGGGGGGGCGAGTGGGAGTGACATTAAAAAATATTCGAAAATGGTGTCGAATCCATCCTTTTCGGGGTGGCTGAGATGAATAGTGTCACTCCGGATTTTTCTTGACAAACCGCGTTTGGGTAAGACACCCGAAGTACGCTTAGGAGGGGGGGGGCGATGGGGTGACATATAAAAAATTGGAAAAAATAGTGCCGACCATACTTTTCGGGGTCGCTGAGATGAATACTGACACTCCGAGATTTTTTAAAGTCTAAATTTAGCCCCATTTGGGGTGGGGGGCGAAGGGGAGTGAGATATAAAAATAATCGAAAATAGTTTCGAATCCATCCTTTTCGGGGTCGCTGAGATGAATAGTGACACTCCGGATTTCTTTTGACAGACAGCGTGGGGTAGGGTGCGAGGGGGATGATATATAAAATATTCGACAATAGTGGTGAATCCATACTTTTCCAGGTCGCTGAGATGGACTGTGACACTCTGGATGCCCCACAAGACTAAGTTCAACCTCCATCGGCATGGGGGAGGTTAGAAGGAAGAAAAGACAAAATGTCCAAAATGACCTAGATAACTTTTGAATCCACAGTTTTTGGGGTTCCTTCACTGAATGGGCCCTAATACTCCAATATTCCTTATTTGGACTCAATGACCGCGCTGATATTATGCTCCATATTGAACCCATAATTCTACGGTGAGAAAAATTTTTATTTTTCCCAAATATTTAGTTGGTATTCAGAAACTACTGTATGTTTGAGGGCAGCCATTTTGCGCTCCCAAGAGCCCGATGTTGCGTGGGAAGGTTCCCGCAAGGCGAGCTCGGGGATTGCCGGGACACCTCGGTGGAACTCGAGTGCCCGACAATTTTCTAAATTAATGAATTCTGCACAACGAGGGATTTTGACAAGATAGTAAAGGAAGAAATAAAGAAGCAAAATTATTCATACACCCTCTGTGAAGGTAGTGACACCAGGGACAATTTTAGATGCAGTTAAGCCTAAGTGTGTGTTAGCGTGAGAACAGCGAGCTAGTTACACGTGCCAAGGTCGTGGGCAGAAGAAAACGCGCGAAACGCACGGGCAGAAACAATTTATTCCTCCTGTTGTGAGTGTAGGAAAATTATAAAATTTAACATCGAACATAAGTGCAAGTCTGTCCGGAGTTCTGGGACAAATCTTATCAAAATTGGTCTATTAGAAGCAAATTTGGCAGATTTCACAACCAAGCCTCATAGAGGGGATAGCGTCCTTCCGGAAATTATAAAAGAAACCCCCCACCGTAGATTTTTCAGTGTCGATCTGGAACTTGAAGCCGCGGGAGCTCGTGCCCGTCGTCATTAGAAATTCGCGCCAGATTGACCGACAATAATTCAATACATGTTCGTGGCTAAAGTCCATATATTAGTTAAGAAGAAAAGTGATTGGAGAAACTGTGAACGTTTGCAGACGAACTGGGAAGGTGTAGGCTGGTGGAAAATTACACAGCAGATTTTATTTTTATCATTTCCTGTACTCTTGTAAGTGAAGAAGGTCTGGGGGAAGCGATTCAAAATAGTTCTACTCCCTTATCGGCCGAACACCTGTTCTTGTTGAAACAACGGGGAGAGAAACCACTCTGGGAGGCGCATCAGACAGTTAGAGTCGACTGCAGAACGAGGGAAGTTCGTGGTGCAAGTTACAAAGAAAGTGCATTATTTATGGTAATTTTAATCTCGTGTGTGTGTGAAGGGTAGTGTTTGGATGAGTGAAATGTTGAAAATGAAAATGTTGTCTGTGAAAATGAGTGGTTAAGTACGAGGTTGCTGGAGATGATGTAATCAGAATGCTGAGAATGTCACCAATGTGCAGGTCTGTCTATTTTATATTATGTAGTTAGCTAGTTAGTTACTGTCTGTCCTAACCAAATTTTCCAGATGATTGTCGGGTGATATGCGTGATTATCAGGCGAAAGGCGTTGTAAATTTTGGTCAGCGTGTGAAAATTTCAGTGTGTAAAGTTCATGTCAAGAACGGTAAAATGCGACGCTTAAAATTTTGTGTTGAGATGAGATATCATTCAAGTGCGGATTTGTGAACGTTATAAGTGTAAATTTGTCGTGGCGAATATTGTAATTTCAGGTGTCAGTTGCATTTAGAAACGCTGGTTAATAATAATAATAATAATAATAATAATAATAATAATAATAATAATAATAATAATAATAATAATAATGTCTACCGCGGGATGAGGAAATTCTCCTATGTCAAATTACATTTAACCAGTTATTTCGACAAGGATCGTAAGCATATTTAGATAATGTCAATAAAATTTATTAGAGTCACAGTCGCTAATGGGAAGGAAATTGTGAGACATCGTGTATACTTGAATTGCGAAAGGTCGATGTGTGCTCTTGGATTCTTGAGGTCCGGAAGTCTTAATAATAGTAAGGTAAGAGATGTGTTCAATGCTGGTTGTCGTTTTCATCAGGGGATCGAAGTATGAAAAAGGGTCGTGAAGGAAAAGGGATTGAAAGCGATGGATTTATACGTACGTGGAGATGAGATGGAAGTAATGCCGCTGGGATAAAGCGAGGAGAAAGTGTGTTGAGACAAGTTGTATTTTTGTAGAGGAAGTATTTAGAAACAGGCTGTGTGAAACAGGCTGTATTGTTTTCCGCAATCAATCCGAATTTGAGACGACTATGGTGTGAATTTATAGAAAGATTCCAAGTAAAAAAACGACTCTGGTAAATGTTACAGTCTGGGTAGTACACATCCAGTGATCTATGTTACGTAAAGCCCGCATGGATGATAAGAGAACGAACGATCTTCAGGATCAGAGAGCACTTTGGACACACGGTTGGGTTATATTTAATTTGTTCATTGGGGAGGTCATGGATAAGATGGTTGGAATTGATGATAGGCGATCTGAGAATTTCGAATGCGATGGTGATGATTATTATTTTGAAAGCGTCCACTAAAAGGGTACCCGTGTGTTGGGAATTTTCATTTGCTTCCCTAACACGTCAGTGCACAGGCTGAGATTGCGTTCGAGGTGGAGAACCGTTCGTCACGTCTATTTATTTTTTGAGTTCACATATTATAATGATGTAGACACTTACTGTATTTTTCGAGAGGTAGACACTTGCTGTATTTCGACTTGCATTCATTTGATAATAGAGACGTGGGTTCCGTCGTGCGTATTTGTTTGACGAAATCTAGTGTTAAATATCAGAGTTGTTTGAGAATTGCATTTCGCCTGATATGTTAAGGGAGACGTAGTACGACCCACTTTGACGCCCGACGATAGATTTAGGACGTCACGTGTTTATTCTTGGAGTCATTGATGATGAGACGTCCTAGGTCACGCCCGACGATAGGACTTGGAAGGCATCATGTATATACTGATTAGGTTTAGGGTGTACAGATTTCAAGTGAGCCCGACGATAGGTCTGGGATGGTAGCTGTACACACTCAAGTCTCAGTTTAGATTTCTTTTTCTTTTGTTTCTTTTGTGAAGTGGCCTGGTTGAAGGTAGCCATTACAGTGCGATATGATTTATTGTAGAGGGTCTATGCGAAGCTCTCATTGAGATAACGGGACTGCTGTTGACAAACGAGGGCTGTCCAAGTGTGGGACATCGACCCGATCTAGATTATATTTTTACTGTGTTTCTTCGTGCGTGTTAAGCTGTATGACTTCGAGATGTTAATTTATTTTTTTACGGACTTTATTGTTTCCTCGTCTTGACGTCCGTTTTCATTGATAGTGTGCATTATTGACACTCAGTGTTTTGGAATGAGACTTGAGTTGCGAATGCGGTTTCGATTCGTCAGCCAGTAATTTTATTTTATATTTTAATCTTGTCGTATTTTCATTCGTATTCATAGTTAGAATAAGTAAGTAATCACTTTACCAGTAGTGTGTTGGGACAGACAGTAAATAGAGAGATCTGTACTGGTAGCATTGTTGTCAAGGGAAAGAATTCCTTAAATTTGTAGTAAATTTTAGCGTGGACTGGTAAATTTATTAAGCATAATAAACCCATTTCTAACCTGAAAATCGGTTCAATAATAATATTTTCAAGTGACTTTTCACTTTTTGATTAACTTCAGTGTTTGGCATTTCTTCCAAATGCATGATTAGTAAGTGTTTCCTGCATTTCGCAGTTTTGTTCCTTTAGAACGACTTAACGTAAGATCCTCCCGGATCATGTTGTTGTTGGTTCCTTCCGAACAGTTGTTTGGGGTGATGCACGTTTAGCATCGGGACTACCTTATCACTTAAGGGTGTCATGAATGACAAATATATGGTGGAATTTTATTTCAATTGTGAATGATGCCATTAACTTGTAGTGAACACCATGCTTTCCTATAATATTTCGCAACCTATCCAAAGCAACTGATAGTCAGTTTGGTTCGATTAAGGGTCCATTCGGCGGATGTTCCGTATCCGTGAAGGGTATTTGACTGGTGGATAACCTTAATTAAGAGAAAATCAGGCGTTCTACTTGTTGAAAGTCAGATTTTCCACGGATCGTGTGGATTAACTCTCAGTTCTCGTTTGGAATGATAGGTGCCCGGTTTTCAGGTCTTCCCTTTTTCAGTTTTTCAGTTTCGCTGTCCACTAACATATTAGCTTCTCTGAAGCAACTCTTCGACATTGGAAGAAACGAAGTGACGTTATGTAATGTGACTGTGTTAGGAACTTTTCAAAAATCAATAATTAAATGTTTTTATGTTTTGTGGCAAGAATGCATATTAAATTAACGATGTTATCGTGCTCTTTCAGTTTAAATAAAAGTTAGTAAGCACATTTTGCTCCTCATTTCAAGTAGTTAGGCTTTCTTCTGAACCCCATCGTTTGGTTAAGATCGTGACCGAATTTATTCCCGCAACGACCCAAGATTTAAGAGTTCTAAATTGTTCTACTATAGCAGCCGTGGCCGACCAACGATGGAATGGTAAGTTCAAGGGTTCAGTAGAAGTGGCGCCATCAACTTTGGGGCCTTAATGTCACGATAACGATGAGGAGCCCAAAGTCACGATAACGATATGATGTCACGATAACGATAATGAAATTATCCATTGAAAATAAATGTTAGAAAAAATATAAAATAATGTTGAGGCTTAAGCCACATTATAAATAATGCAAGCGGGTGAGAACGATGGCTGAGCCACAGTTAAACGAATTATGCCCAATGAGAGTGCTAGATATTAACACGTTTAATGAGGAGCGTAACTACTTGGTAAATAATAATAATAATAACAGTCACAATGCATTTTAGGAAATTAGTATTTAAAGCTATATTGAAGCTTATGTCATGTTGCCAATATAAATTTTGGAAGTGGTAACGCTGAATTACATTCAAAGTTTATGCGTTAACATGTTCTTTGTTTAATTAATTTACGGAAGCGAAACTATTTGGGATATTTATCCAGAGTAACTTATTAACTTTAGAATTTTCTTTTTATTAAACAAGTTTGTGATACCAGCCATGTAAACAAAATTTTATAAGACAACTGTTGGAATGTTGTCAGTTTCGGTATTAAATTATAATAGCGTTTGTATGTGAAAACGCAGTAGGTAGTGAATTCTTTCCCTAGTAGTTTGGAGTATTCTGGTTGCATCAACAGCCAGCGTACTCATTATTGTATTCTTTGTGGTATTGTGAGATGGAAGGTCAGGCGACCTTGGAGAAGTTAATGCAGATGATAGAGGACATGAAAGTCCAGAATGAGAATTTAAATAGTAAGATGGAGGACGCCAAAGTCCAGAGTGAGAATTTAGATAGTAAGATAGACGGTTTGGATAGTAAGATGGAGGATACGAAAGGGCAAATGTTAGATAGTTTGGATAGTAAGATGGAGGACACGAAAGTCCAGAGTGAGAATTTGAGAGAGGACATGAAGGCTCATAATGAAAGTTTGGATGGTAAGATTGAGGAGTTGCAGTCGAGTTTGAAAGACACTCGGGAGGAGTTACAGTCTAGTTTGAAAGACACTAGTGACGAGTTAAAGAGTAGTATTGAGGATACCCAGGCTAGGTGTAGAGAGTCTAGTGATGAGTTGAAGGCTGGATTGAAGAACGTAGTTCAGGAGACATACACTATTTGCACCGAACTTAAAGAGGAAGTTAGGGGCGAGATAGGTAAACTCAACCAGCGTTTTGATGATAGCCGAGTGGAAATTAGGGATGAAATTGACAAACAATTTGCGGAAGTGCAGGTCAATTTAAAGAACGATTTTGATAAACAATTTTCTAAAATCCATGACAGTTTAAAAACCGATATGGACAAGCGTTTTGACGAAAGCCACGACATGTACAGTAGGTTATGTGATAGTCAGGATGAGATGAGAAAGGAACTTGACAAGCATTTACTGGAAAGCCAGGCGGCGCATAAGCAGCTGATCGACAGTCAGGTTGAATTTAAGGACGACATTACACAACAGGTCGTAGAGATGCGGATCTCCAGTGATAAGGAAAAGGGGAAAACGCTAACCATAATAGAGGAACAACGTCAAATATTATCTGCGGACATTCAGTCATTGAACAACAAGGTAGATAAAATTAGTGTGGAATTGGAGAGTCAGGTATTGTCAAAAACCGAAACCATGGAGAAGAAACTGTTGCAAGTTAATGAGGAAGCAATTAGTAAACTCAAAGCGGCTAATGAGGACTCCGAAATTTTAATTAAAGAAATTCAAGAGGAGTTAGTTGAAATGAAAAATGAACATACCAGGGAATTCAACGACAGGCAAATTAGTATAGAACAGGACTTAAGGGAAATCACGTCAGCCCAGGAAGAGACAGACAAGAAAGTTGGGTTCATTAAGAGCGAAGTGAGCAGTTGGATTAGCAGCGTGGTAGATATGCAGTCCAAGGTGGACAAAGTATTAAGTCAAACCTCGACAGCTGTTAACTCTGACCTCAGTGGTCAATTGCCAAATATCAGTCATGTGAATAATAACGGTCAGAGCCCGAATGTAGATACCAGTCGATCTCAAAGCTCAGGGGTCACCAACGTTATTAACATGATCAAGTTACATGAGGACCAGCCTAAGAAATTTAATGGAGGTCCACATACCACACCGAAGGGATTTCTTAAGGATCTCAGAGAGTACATCCGGGACGCCAAGATTCCTGAGGAACGTCAGTTGAGGGTAGCTGAAAGATATTTAGAGGGGGCACCACTTTTATGGTTTAAAGGCTTCCGATACCACTTTGATACCTTTGATGAATTCCAGAGGGCGTTTCTCAATAAATTTTGGAGTACGGAAATTCAGCAGAGTCTTAGATTAGAGCTATACTCACGTCGGTATAATGCAATAGGCCCTACAAAGTTCAGTGAATACTTTATTGCCCAAATGGTAAAGTTCAGAGAACTTGAGGCGCCGCCCTCGGAGCAAGAGTTGGTACAGGCCATCCAGAAGCAGTTACCTCCCGAAGTGCAAAGGATGCTCATTGCATCAAAGGTAGAGACCCCCATGCAGGCAGAAATGATCCTTAGGCAATTGGATCATACCCATAATCAAATAGCACCCAGAGGGGGACGATCGCACGAGCAACATGTAAACACTGTTAGCCAGGTTCCAGAGGGAAGTCCAGAGGCACCCGAGCAGGGGAAACCACAGCCGACTGAGCGGAGGCGTGAGTTTCGCAATAACTGGGAACCCTCGCATCCACGAAATGAGGATTGGAAAAGGCGTAGGGGTAATTGGAATTATCCACAAAGGAGGAACCCTTACTGGAGGCGATACGATGGGGACAGAGAAAACCAGAGGAATTTCAGGAATGGACTTAATAACCGCAGGGACTGGGGAAATAATCGAACCCAGAACTTCCGCCGTGATGAGGATGAACGGTACCGTGAACGTGTTCAGTACACCGACGGGTTAAGGAAGGACCACGAAAGAAAAAAATGGCAGGGGGCTATACAGCGCCAGGACGTCAACACCGATTGTTTCGGGGCTGAAAGTTTGGAATTCCAGAAGGCACATAGGCAAGACCAACGAAACTCCGGTCTGAACCCGTTTGCGCCGAATTTCGAGCAAGAGTCAATGTCGACTCTTGATAGAAAAAAAAACTTCAAATTCCCAGTAGGAGATTTTTCAGAGTCTCTCATCCCAGATTCTGAAGAAGAGACGTCAGATGAGTGGGTGGTCGCACAGATAGATTCGTGGATCATTACCTCTGATGACTTGGTGGAAGACCACTTAAAACAGGAGAGCAATCAAGTAAAGAAACTGCCTTTAATAAATGTCCGCATCTGTAATTTTCATGTCAAAAGTTTGGTAGATACCGGGGCCAGTATTAGCATCATCTCCCAAGCTCTTTTCGACGATTTGAGACAACGAAATAAATTGCCAATTATTCCGGTGTCAAATGTAAAAATTCGAGGGGTCATTCCTGACAAAATTGCGGTTTGTAAGGTACAAACTTATTTGGACGTACAAATTGGAAATTCAACTTTCGCTCATGCATTCGTAGTCATGTCCAAAATGCACTACAATGTAATTTTAGGGGCTGATTTTATCCGTGAGACCAACGCAGTCATTGACTTGAGCAGGAACCAGATAAAGTTCAGGAAAGAAGAGGGAGCAGAAGTCATTACACTAAATGAGGAATTGGGAGAAGATAGAACATTAGAATATGGCGAAGAGGAGGCCCAATGTGTAGACTTTGTAAATTCATTAGAGGGAGTCGCTGGTGAAATTGACAGTGTAGATGACGAAGGGATTCATCATGAAGAGTTACATGACGTCTTGGAAGCTGAGGTTGACACTGATTACGAGGCTTTAATTGGGTTAAAGGTCGCGGAATGCCCTGGTACTGTAGAAGAGAAGGAAAAACTTAGAGCTCTCTTAATGGAATATATATCTGTGTTCGATTCCAAACCGGGTCTAATCCCTAATTTCACATATGCACTAGCTGTTACGGATTGGACACCGTTTAAGAGGAGACCGTACCCTATACCGGACAAGTATTATGCTCAAGCTGCAAAAATTATTAAGGAAATGGAGGAGAACGGGCTAATTTCCAAGCAGCCCACTCCATATTTGAATCCGTTGGTCGGGGTTCAAAAACCGGACGGGTCTCTGCGCGTGTGTTTGGACGCTCGTGCCCTCAACGAACGCCTAGTCCCCGAGCATGATCATGCCCCTCCTATTAAAGAGGTTATTAAACGTTTTAGAGGAAAATCACGTTTTATTAGCGTTGATTTGACGTCCTCATATCATCATATCGGTTTGGAACTCAAGTCTAAATTGTTTACTGGCTTCCTTTTTGACCAACAGACGTATGTTTTCAATCGTCTCCCATTCGGGTTGAAAACCGCCGGTGCAGCTCTCATACGCGCCCTAGATCGATGTCTAACTGATGAAGTTAAAGCCGCTACAACTCGGTATGTCGATGACATCTTGCTAGCTTCATCCAGTTTTGAGGAAAATATCAGGGATTTGAGGAAACTCCTGGAGAATTTGAGGGCATCAGGTTTCAAAATCAACTTGAAGAAATCACATTTTTGTCAAAAGGAAGTCCTATTTCTCGGCCATGTCATTGATGGTGAGGGAGTTCGCCCGAACCCGGTGAAGCTCCAAGCCATAGACAAGTTCCCAAGACCGCTCAAAATTAAGAACGTCAGGCAATTCCTTGGAATGTGCAACTTTTTTTCGGACCATTGCATGAATTACACGGAGGTTGTAGCCCCACTGCAGAGCTTGCTTCACAAGAATAACAGGTGGAAATGGAGTCCCGAGCACGAAGAGGCCTTCAGGAAGACCAAAGAGCTCTTGCTAAACAGCGTTAAGCTAGGGTATCCAGATTTTGAGAAACCCTTTATCGTACAGACTGATGCATCGACCGTAGGAATCGGGGCACTCCTATATCAGGAATGTTTGGACCAGCCTCATAATAGGAATTACTTATCCTTCTATAGCCGAAAGTTGAGATCACACGAAGTCAAATACAGTGTGACCGAATTGGAAATGTTGGCTATTGTTCAGGCATTGCAACATTGGAGGAAAATGATTTATGGTTTTCACATAATCATTAAAACCGACCACAAGGCGCTGACCTTTATAATGAAAACAGCTGTCGCTAGTGAACGAGTGGCTAGGTGGGCCCTGTTCATACAACAATTTGACTTCGAAATTGAGCACTGTTCCGGAAAATCAAACATCTTGGCAGACCTGTTAAGCAGAAATCCTAATGAGGAAGAACACGCCGTGAATCATTTGGACTTAGTTCAGGAAGACCACGATTTCCTATCAGAGTTGAGACAACTGGGAGATTTGCAATTGAGAGATCCTTTCTGCGGAAAAATGATTTCTTTCCTCCGAGGGACACTTCCGGCGGACGATCCACGGTATTTTGCCATCCAGAAATTGTCAAATAACTACTTGTACGTGAATAACATGTTGGTAAAATTCGTGGACAGCGATCACGTGAAATCCCGAATTTTGGTACCACCGCAGCTTCGAAAGGGATTGATCTGGCACATACACAGGGTTATTGGTCATGGAGGGATTGATAAGGTTGTGTCAACCATCCAAGAAACGTTCACCTGGGTAAATTTGAGGGAAAATGTCAGAGACATCATCATCACCTGCGATACATGCCAACGGGTCAAGGCAAACCCTTATCTGATCAGACAGGCGCCTATTCCTCTCTTACCTTCACAACCTAAAGAGCTGTTCGCGATGGATATCTATGGGCCGCTCGTGAAAGGAAAGCGTGGGAACAAGTTCGTGCTGGTAACCATCGATGTTTTCTCCAAGTATACGACTCTGTTTCCCATGCAAAAAGCTAACACCAAGCTAGTCTTGAGGTGTATTTCCCGAAATATCATTCCGGAAATGGGCACACCGAAATTCCTTCTAACAGATCATGGTCCCCAGTTCACCTCTGCACAGTTCAAAACTGCCCTTCAGAATATGGAAATTCACCACATCCTGAGCAGCGTGAGACATCCTGAGGGAAATCCTAGCGAAAGGGTAATGCAAGTAATTGCAAAATTCTGTAGAATTTATTGCGCCCAAGAGCATTTCAAGTGGGTTGATGTGCTACCCCTGATAGTAACTTGTGTAAATAACACCATACACGAATCTATTGGGAGGATTCCATCTATCGTGCACTTCAATAGGTATCCTGTGAGATCCTGGCATGGTGTCATCCAGTGTCCCATCGATCCCCGCCCGTCACAGGAATTATGCATTCAAAGTACGGCAGAACATTTACGTCGGCAGGCAGACCGCCGGTTGCGCAGGGTGAGGAACCGGAGATTCCACCGTCCCTTAGAGGAAGGCGAATTGGTGCTTGTTAGGAGACCCATGATGTCAAAACCGCAGGAAAACATCTATGCTAAATTTGCTCCCTTATATGTTGGGCCTTTCAAGGTGGTCAAAAGTTTCAGGAATAATTCCCACAGAATTCAGAGTCTGGATGGCAGCAGCGAAGCTATATTCAATGCAGCCAACTTAAAGGTTTATCATAGAGCCGAAGAAAGAATTCCACTACAGGATGACGCAGTCTTACCAGCTGGGGAAATGGTCACCGAAGAAGAAGAAGAAGAAGTACAACCCGTAAATATGATCGTCACGTCGAGAGAAAGACAGGTCGAGGCACCACTCCAAGGACAGGCAAGCAGTGGGAGTGAAGAAGAGGAAGACGCTGAATGTTTACAATGTTCATTCTTAAGAGAAGACTTTGTTGATGACATCTGTAACGCAATTCTATTGTTGGAAGAAGAAAACAGGGAAATACGTGAAAGTAACAGAGCCCTACGTCAAGAGTGAGATCGGCGGGGAAATTTTACGTAGAATCATGGTTCATTTGTATCAAAATTCCCATGTATAATTTAGAATTTTGAAGGAATATATCTGTTTAAATATTTCCCCTTTCTGGGTAAATATTTCGTCGTTTGTAGGTGGATTATGAACCCATAATTCTACGGTGAGAAAAATTTTTATTTTTCCCAAATATTTAGTTGGTATTCAGAAACTACTGTATGTTTGAGGGCAGCCATTTTGCGCTCCCAAGAGCCCGATGTTGCGTGGGAAGGTTCCCGCAAGGCGAGCTCGGGGATTGCCGGGACACCTCGGTGGAACTCGAGTGCCCGACAATTTTCTAAATTAATGAATTCTGCACAACGAGGGATTTTGACAAGATAGTAAAGGAAGAAATAAAGAAGCAAAATTATTCATACACCCTCTGTGAAGGTAGTGACACCAGGGACAATTTTAGATGCAGTTAAGCCTAAGTGTGTGTTAGCGTGAGAACAGCGAGCTAGTTACACGTGCCAAGGTCGTGGGCAGAAGAAAACGCGCGAAACGCACGGGCAGAAACAATTTATTCCTCCTGTTGTGAGTGTAGGAAAATTATAAAATTTAACATCGAACATAAGTGCAAGTCTGTCCGGAGTTCTGGGACAAATCTTATCAAAATTGGTCTATTAGAAGCAAATTTGGCAGATTTCACAACCAAGCCTCATAGAGGGGATAGCGTCCTTCCGGAAATTATAAAAGAAACCCCCCACCGTAGATTTTTCAGTGTCGATCTGGAACTTGAAGCCGCGGGAGCTCGTGCCCGTCGTCATTAGAAATTCGCGCCAGATTGACCGACAATAATTCAATACATGTTCGTGGCTAAAGTCCATATATTAGTTAAGAAGAAAAGTGATTGGAGAAACTGTGAACGTTTGCAGACGAACTGGGAAGGTGTAGGCTGGTGGAAAATTACACAGCAGATTTTATTTTTATCATTTCCTGTACTCTTGTAAGTGAAGAAGGTCTGGGGGAAGCGATTCAAAATAGTTCTACTCCCTTATCGGCCGAACACCTGTTCTTGTTGAAACAACGGGGAGAGAAACCACTCTGGGAGGCGCATCAGACAGTTAGAGTCGACTGCAGAACGAGGGAAGTTCGTGGTGCAAGTTACAAAGAAAGTGCATTATTTATGGTAATTTTAATCTCGTGTGTGTGTGAAGGGTAGTGTTTGGATGAGTGAAATGTTGAAAATGAAAATGTTGTCTGTGAAAATGAGTGGTTAAGTACGAGGTTGCTGGAGATGATGTAATCAGAATGCTGAGAATGTCACCAATGTGCAGGTCTGTCTATTTTATATTATGTAGTTAGCTAGTTAGTTACTGTCTGTCCTAACCAAATTTTCCAGATGATTGTCGGGTGATATGCGTGATTATCAGGCGAAAGGCGTTGTAAATTTTGGTCAGCGTGTGAAAATTTCAGTGTGTAAAGTTCATGTCAAGAACGGTAAAATGCGACGCTTAAAATTTTGTGTTGAGATGAGATATCATTCAAGTGCGGATTTGTGAACGTTATAAGTGTAAATTTGTCGTGGCGAATATTGTAATTTCAGGTGTCAGTTGCATTTAGAAACGCTGGTTAATAATAATAATAATAATAATAATAATAATAATAATAATAATAATAATAATAATAATAATAATGTCTACCGCGGGATGAGGAAATTCTCCTATGTCAAATTACATTTAACCAGTTATTTCGACAAGGATCGTAAGCATATTTAGATAATGTCAATAAAATTTATTAGAGTCACAGTCGCTAATGGGAAGGAAATTGTGAGACATCGTGTATACTTGAATTGCGAAAGGTCGATGTGTGCTCTTGGATTCTTGAGGTCCGGAAGTCTTAATAATAGTAAGGTAAGAGATGTGTTCAATGCTGGTTGTCGTTTTCATCAGGGGATCGAAGTATGAAAAAGGGTCGTGAAGGAAAAGGGATTGAAAGCGATGGATTTATACGTACGTGGAGATGAGATGGAAGTAATGCCGCTGGGATAAAGCGAGGAGAAAGTGTGTTGAGACAAGTTGTATTTTTGTAGAGGAAGTATTTAGAAACAGGCTGTGTGAAACAGGCTGTATTGTTTTCCGCAATCAATCCGAATTTGAGACGACTATGGTGTGAATTTATAGAAAGATTCCAAGTAAAAAAACGACTCTGGTAAATGTTACAGTCTGGGTAGTACACATCCAGTGATCTATGTTACGTAAAGCCCGCATGGATGATAAGAGAACGAACGATCTTCAGGATCAGAGAGCACTTTGGACACACGGTTGGGTTATATTTAATTTGTTCATTGGGGAGGTCATGGATAAGATGGTTGGAATTGATGATAGGCGATCTGAGAATTTCGAATGCGATGGTGATGATTATTATTTTGAAAGCGTCCACTAAAAGGGTACCCGTGTGTTGGGAATTTTCATTTGCTTCCCTAACACGTCAGTGCACAGGCTGAGATTGCGTTCGAGGTGGAGAACCGTTCGTCACGTCTATTTATTTTTTGAGTTCACATATTATAATGATGTAGACACTTACTGTATTTTTCGAGAGGTAGACACTTGCTGTATTTCGACTTGCATTCATTTGATAATAGAGACGTGGGTTCCGTCGTGCGTATTTGTTTGACGAAATCTAGTGTTAAATATCAGAGTTGTTTGAGAATTGCATTTCGCCTGATATGTTAAGGGAGACGTAGTACGACCCACTTTGACGCCCGACGATAGATTTAGGACGTCACGTGTTTATTCTTGGAGTCATTGATGATGAGACGTCCTAGGTCACGCCCGACGATAGGACTTGGAAGGCATCATGTATATACTGATTAGGTTTAGGGTGTACAGATTTCAAGTGAGCCCGACGATAGGTCTGGGATGGTAGCTGTACACACTCAAGTCTCAGTTTAGATTTCTTTTTCTTTTGTTTCTTTTGTGAAGTGGCCTGGTTGAAGGTAGCCATTACAGTGCGATATGATTTATTGTAGAGGGTCTATGCGAAGCTCTCATTGAGATAACGGGACTGCTGTTGACAAACGAGGGCTGTCCAAGTGTGGGACATCGACCCGATCTAGATTATATTTTTACTGTGTTTCTTCGTGCGTGTTAAGCTGTATGACTTCGAGATGTTAATTTATTTTTTTACGGACTTTATTGTTTCCTCGTCTTGACGTCCGTTTTCATTGATAGTGTGCATTATTGACACTCAGTGTTTTGGAATGAGACTTGAGTTGCGAATGCGGTTTCGATTCGTCAGCCAGTAATTTTATTTTATATTTTAATCTTGTCGTATTTTCATTCGTATTCATAGTTAGAATAAGTAAGTAATCACTTTACCAGTAGTGTGTTGGGACAGACAGTAAATAGAGAGATCTGTACTGGTAGCATTGTTGTCAAGGGAAAGAATTCCTTAAATTTGTAGTAAATTTTAGCGTGGACTGGTAAATTTATTAAGCATAATAAACCCATTTCTAACCTGAAAATCGGTTCAATAATAATATTTTCAAGTGACTTTTCACTTTTTGATTAACTTCAGTGTTTGGCATTTCTTCCAAATGCATGATTAGTAAGTGTTTCCTGCATTTCGCAGTTTTGTTCCTTTAGAACGACTTAACGTAAGATCCTCCCGGATCATGTTGTTGTTGGTTCCTTCCGAACAGTTGTTTGGGGTGATGCACGTTTAGCATCGGGACTACCTTATCACTTAAGGGTGTCATGAATGACAAATATATGGTGGAATTTTATTTCAATTGTGAATGATGCCATTAACTTGTAGTGAACACCATGCTTTCCTATAATATTTCGCAACCTATCCAAAGCAACTGATAGTCAGTTTGGTTCGATTAAGGGTCCATTCGGCGGATGTTCCGTATCCGTGAAGGGTATTTGACTGGTGGATAACCTTAATTAAGAGAAAATCAGGCGTTCTACTTGTTGAAAGTCAGATTTTCCACGGATCGTGTGGATTAACTCTCAGTTCTCGTTTGGAATGATAGGTGCCCGGTTTTCAGGTCTTCCCTTTTTCAGTTTTTCAGTTTCGCTGTCCACTAACATATTAGCTTCTCTGAAGCAACTCTTCGACATTGGAAGAAACGAAGTGACGTTATGTAATGTGACTGTGTTAGGAACTTTTCAAAAATCAATAATTAAATGTTTTTATGTTTTGTGGCAAGAATGCATATTAAATTAACGATGTTATCGTGCTCTTTCAGTTTAAATAAAAGTTAGTAAGCACATTTTGCTCCTCATTTCAAGTAGTTAGGCTTTCTTCTGAACCCCATCGTTTGGTTAAGATCGTGACCGAATTTATTCCCGCAACGACCCAAGATTTAAGAGTTCTAAATTGTTCTACTATAGCAGCCGTGGCCGACCAACGATGGAATGGTAAGTTCAAGGGTTCAATATTGAACACCTTCACGCAAGCCCGTGTCGTGGGCGCTTTACCTTCGGAAGCATGGATAGCATGTGGTAATGTTTAACATTACGTGCATGTTTTACTATTGAATCGTGTCGCTTACTGAACGGATCTGTTGTAGTATTAAACGTGATGAATTAATTATACGTATATTGCTAAATATTTTCACCGAATAAGACGTTATATCTTCTATAGCAGTTACATTAATCGTCAATTTTAAAGTGAGAAAGTCTGGCGGTACAATTTTTCTCATTCTTCTTCATTCGTACCTTTCCCCAATTACGTAGGGTCGGAACTTTGTATGGAATTAGCCGACACTTACGCGCGGATGCCTTTCGTGAAGTCGACCCTATGTGGTGTTTCTGTAGTGGTTTGTAGTGTTTTGTGTTCTGTTGTGTACGTTAAGATGTTTAATGATTCATGTACAAACACCCATCCCGTGACCTACAGAAAGTAACCAGACAATATTAAAATCTTCTATCCGGGGCCCTTTGAACTGAATTAAGCAGGCTATAGTTTGATGGATTCAGAAAACGTGTTTTGAATGTCTAGCCTACGTTTCTTATTCCTGGCATTTTGCCTATTCATTGGTGATACTCCTTAAGAACTAAACAACTATTCTGAATACGCATACATATTTTCCTAGCAACTGTACTGGTACTAAAAATTGTGTAAGAACCTTCTGCTTCGTGTTTTCATGCGTGTGCAATGTACGTTATTGCAAAATTCCGTATTACGATCTCGGTGTGCTGAGAAGTACCCTCAACATGGCGGTAGGTGCATGGACAGCTCTTCCCCAATCACTCGCTACTGCGCAGCCAGCGGTGTGCGGCCTTGGTGCTAAGAGTCCCGGTAACAGTTGGAATCGGGTACATCATATCTATAGCACGACACCTAAATACATAGAGTTACGTATATCATGTTTATCCAACATCTCCTCGCAAACCACGTTTCGGGTCCGCTGCTCACATTAACATGTACTTTAGCACGTCTAACTATCCACCGCTGCAATATAAATACGCACAACTTACCTTTCATTCATCGTTCTTGGTGTGGCCGCTCATGTATAAATTCGTAGCTGTGCAGGTTCGTCTGCCATCTACCGCTTTCAATGGAACTGTATGTAAATATCGCCCTCTACTATGACTGCGCAGTCCATTGCCAGCTTCGATATCCATCCGAAGCAGCCATTCGATGCGTACCGAGCAGGCGGTGGCGCAGTCCAGAGCGATGATCTACCATGTCACGCGTCTGCCATCTACCGTTCGCAATGGAACTATGTGTAAACATCGCCCTCTACTATGACTGTGCAGTCCACTCAACGAGCTAGAATAACATAGAGAGGCGGAAGCGCTGCCTGGGTGAACCTAATAGAACGAACGTCCGCCATGTTTCCTGTGGTCACACAAGCAAGGGGGCATGGCCTTTAAATGACGAAAAGTGTAGAAAATAAGCATTTTAGAATCGCTGGGGGAGAATTAAAGACCGTTGCCGAAAGCTTGAAGCATGAAAGTGAATACCGCCACTTCATCATATTGCGGCACGAGGCCAACATCACGATCAGTTGATTGTAGGGTAGTTCGAAATCATTGCACAGTGACATACGAATAGGCCTCGAAATCGGAACAAGAGCGTTACCCTGCTTGGCTGTTGTGGTTAAGCGTAAATTAGAATAAAAACGATGGACATAAATATTTATGACAGGAAACCTTAAAATCATAGGGACCTACAATAGGTTACAACCTCATTCTGTTCATATTTTTAAAATTATTGCATCCTCATGAGTACTGTGTTCCTTTCTTAATCTGTTTACCCTCCCGTGTTGGTTTTTCCCACGGACTCAGCGACGGATCCCACCTCTACCACCTCAAGGACAGTGTTCTGGAGCGTGAGACATTGGGTCGGGGGATACAACTGTGAGGGAGGGCTGCACCTGCTATGCTGAACAGGGGCCTTGTGGGGGCGAGAAGGAAGCGGCCGTGGCCTTAAGTTAGGTACCATCCCGGCATTTGCCTGGAGGAGAAGTGGGAAACCACGGAAAATCACTTCGAGGATGGCTGAGGTGGGAGTCGAACCCACTTCTACTCAGTTGACCTCCCCATGCTGATAGAATCCCATTCCAGCCCTGGTGCCTCTTTTCAAATTTCGTGGCGGAGCTGGGAATCGAACCCGGGCTTCCAGGGGTGGCAGCTGCTCACGCTAACCAGTGCACCACAGAGGCGGCCCACGAATACTTTACCACAATAATCGTTTAGTGTAATTATTTTTTATAATATAGGGGGGATATCATGTTTCTCCCATTACCATATCATACTGGGATTACTAGCTGAAAGATAACCTTGAAAGTTGTCCATTATGAAGTGTGGCATAGTTTTAAAAACCAAGGCAACAGACATCTACAATAAAGTCTGTATACATTTCCAAAATAGCAGTAAAATGCTGTATTTATCATACTTGGTGTGCGTTTGAACGAAATTCAAGTGAGTTTTTGTGGTTACGTTTTCTTGGTGGTGGGCGCTCCATTTCCTTTATTTGTAAATGTGAATGAAAATTAAATAGGGCTGGAAATGTACAGAGCATAAGCAACTGAATTGAGTGGGATACCATTTATCTCTTTTCGCCCTCACAACGCATTGTTCGGTTAATTCCTTGTTCTTTAAGCGAAATCTGAAACAAAATTCGACAAATAATTACCGTGGCTATCCGTACTTTCGCTAAGTAAACAATAAAATGGATTTAATTACAAACAGAAATTACAAAAAGGAATGTCGGCTATAATTCAGTAATACTTACTTAAAGTACGATATATCCTTGGTTTTATTACTCCGATTAGTACAACCATACGCTGAGCTTACGGCTGGCATTCTTGAAAGCGAGAATCTATGTTTTCACTTCTTAAAACTTAGGGAATTAAATTGGCATGCACGATCTCCCTGTCACCTCAACATATGCTCTCGCGCCAATTCGCTTTGTTTTGACAACCGTTAACATGGCTGCCCCTTATCAACTTGCTTCGAGCAGGGAGCGCTGATGTCAGGTATATAGCCCCTCTACGTTATTCTAGCTCGTTGAGTCCAGTACGTGCTCGATATGTATCCGAAGCAGCCATTCGATGCGTACCGAGCAGGCGGTGGTGCAGTCCAGAGCGATGATCTACCGTGTCACGCGTCTGCCATCTACCGTTCGCAATGGAACTATGTGTAAACATCGCCTTCTACTATGACTGTGCAGTCCACTTCATGTTCGATATGTATCCGAAGCAGCCATTCGATGCGTACCGAGCAGGCGGTGGTGCAGTCCAGAGCGATGATCTACCGTGTCACGCGTCTGCCATCTACCGTTCGCAATGGAACTATGTGTAAACATCGCCTTCTACTATGACTGTACAGTCCACTTCATGTTCGATATGTATCCGAAGCGGCCACTCGAAGCGTATCGAGCAGGCGGTGGTGCAGTCCAGAGCGATGATGTACCGTGTCACGCATCTGCCATCTACCGTTCGCAATGGAACTATGTCTAAGTTATCATGGCGGCCCAAACCTACGCTGTAATCCAGCTGGCTAGAACAATGCATCAAGTCGGCCGTGAATTTGCCGTTGATTCTTCTTAAAAATAAGATATTCAAGGCCTGGTTTTAGTACGGCATTTGTTCTTATTAGTATGTTTATCGTCCTCTCACATCTACATAAGCATTCATCAACGTGTCTAAACACATATGGCAGCTCATTCAAGTACACAGGAGCACGTGTTAAGATCGAAAAACGAAGTATAAACCTCAGTTGAAAGTGGATAATTTCAGATAGAAACCATACAACACATTTTCTTCATAGTGAGTGATTTTAGATCATAGTGTTTAGAGATAGTTTGGACACACATATCCTTGAGAAGTATATCAACTTTACCGTACTGATCTAACAATGCCTAAAAGGAAACGTAAGTCAATCGGCCAAATTCAACCCAGTGTAAAGAAAGCAAAGATTCTGCGAGCAGACGAAACAGATGTTCAACAACAAAAACGGCTTCGGGCTATGCGGGAACGTGCCACAACTTTGCGAGCGGCTGAATCTCTAGACCAACGTGAACGTCGTCTTCACGAAATGCGGGAGAGCTAGCACATCGTGATTAAGCGAATCCCAAGACCAACGTGAACGTCGTCTTCACGAAATGCGGGAGAGCTAGCACATCGCGATCAAACGAATCCCAAGACCAACGTGAACGTCGTCTTCACGAAATGACGGAGAGCTAGCACATCGCGATCAAGCGAATCCCAAGACCAACGCGAACGTCGTCTTCACGAAATGACGGAGAGCTAGCACATCGCGATCAAATGAATCCCAAGATCAACGTGAATGTCGTCTTCACGAAATGACGGAGAGCTAGCACATCGTGATTAAGCGAATCCCAAGACCAACGTGAACGTCGTCTTCACGAAATGCGGGAGAGCTAGCACATCGCGATCAAGCGAATCCCAAGACCAACGTGAACGTCGTCTTCACGAAATGCGGGAGAGAGCTAACACATCGCGATCAAATGAATCCCAAGATCAACGTGAACGTCACCTTCACAAAATGCGGGAGAAAACAACCGCATCGCGTGTGGCTAAATGGCATTACAGCTTATTTCTTGAAGGTTTTCATTACGATCCTAGGAAAGACTACAGCAAACATAACAGTGTGTTAATTGGAGGAATGGACCAATTATGTAAGTACTGTTTTGCCAAGAAATATAAAGGCGAACCTCCGGGCATGTGCTGCTGCAACGGGAAAGTCAATCTACCAGCACTTGAAACGCCACCAGAGCCATTACTATCTTACATGTCTGGGACTACTTCAGAGTCAAAACATTTCCTTAAAAATATCAGGAGATACAATTCATGTTTTCAGAAGACTTCATTCGGGACCTCATGCCATCTTCAACAAAGTCGATTTGAAACCACTTTCAAGGTGCAGGGTCAAATATACCACAAAGCAGGCTCACTTCTCCCACTTCCAAGTGAAAACGCAAAGTTTTTACAAATTTATTTCATGGGAGACGAAGAACTGGAAGCTGATCAACGATGTAAAGGAGTGAGACGTGGTATTGTATTGAATCTTCAACGAATGTTTCGACCACATAATCAGCTTATAAAAATATTTAAGACAGCTTTAGAGGATATGCCTTCGGATGAGTGCAAATTAGTTATCCGTGCCGATAAAAGACCAGTTGGGGAGCATGAGGGACGCTTCAATCGTCCCCAAATAAATGAGGTGTCAATAATCATAGCAGCGAGTGACTGTGACTGAAGGGATATAGTCATTCATAAAAGAGGTGGCCCACTACAACCCATTGCAGAGACGCACCTGTCTTATGATGCTCTCCAGTATCCTATTATATTTTGGCAGGGTGCGGACGGATATCACTTTAACTTCATGCAATATAATCCGAATACAGAGTCGACAATTAACAAGAAAATTTCTATGATGAACTTTTATGCATACAGGATAATGATCCGAAACAACACATCTAATCACATTTTAATGGCTCGACAGCTATTTCATCAGTTTATTGTCGATGTTTACGCTAAAATTGAAGCGGAGCGTCTTCTTTACATAAAACTAAATCAAAATAAACTTCGAAGTGAAGAATACATTCATTTAATAGACGCCGATGCCAGCGAGAGGAATGTCGACGATATTGGGAAAATGGTGATTTTGCCTGCCACTTTCACAAGGAGTCCCAGGCAAATGCATGAGTACGCACAAGATGCTATGACCTACGTCAGATCACACGGACGTCCTGACCTATTCAGTACATTTACATGTAATCCAGCATGGCCAGAAATAAAGGAAGAATTAAGTCATGGGCAGACATCCACTGATCGTCATGACTTATTAGCCAGGGTTTTTCGACAAAAACAACAAAAATTAATCAATGTATTGACCAAGAGCCACGTATATGGAGAAACCAGCTGTTGGATGTATTCTATTGAATGGCAGAAAAGGGGTCTTCCGCATTCTCATAACTAAATCTGGCTGAAAGATAAAATTCATCCGACCCAAATAGACGATGTTATTTCTGCAGAGTTGCCAAATCCTGAAGTGGACCAATTTCTTTCCGATGTAGTGAAAAAAAAAAACATGATACATGGGCCATGTGGAAACATTAACCTGAACGCACCTTGCATGAAAGACGGCAGGTGTAGCAAGAAATATCCTAGACAAATGATTAAGGAGACGCAAACAGGAGATGATGGATACCCGAAGTATAGGAGAAGGAGTCCACAAGATGGTGGATACACAGCAAAATTAACTATTCGAGGTGAGGAAATTGAGATCGACAACATGTGGGTTGTTCCATATTCCCCTCTACTTTCTAAAATGTTCCAAGCTCATATAAATGTTGAATACTGCAATTCAGTCAAATCCATAAAGTATATATGCAAATATATCAACAAGGGTAGTGATATGGCTGTTTTCGGTTTAGCGAAGGGAAATGAGCATGATGAGGTATCACATTATCAGTTGGGACGATACATTAGGAGTAACGAGGCAGTTTGGCGAGTACTAAGTTTTCCCATTCATGAGAGGTACCCTACTGTCGTTCATTTTAGCGTGCATTTAGAGAACGGCCAAAGAGTCTATTTCACGAGAGAAAATGCACAAGCAGTTGCCGCTGAGCCGCCAAAGACAACCTTGACAGCCTTCTTTCAGTTATATGAACATGATCCATTTGCAAGGACATTGTTATATTCGGAAGTTCCTCGCTACTATACCTGGGATTCAGGAAGGAAAGATTTTCTAAAAGAAAAAAAGTGTTTTGGGCAGTGATGTTGTAGCGAGTGAGGTTATAGGACGTGTTTACTCTGTTCATCCAAATAATGCCGAATGCTTTTTCCTAAGAATGTTGCTTCATACAATCAAAGGACCCACATCTTACGAAATGCTTAAAACTGTAAATGGTAATGTGTATAACACCTTCAGGGAAGTCTGTCAGAAACTTGGTTTACTGGAAGATGACGAACACTGGGACAAAACAATGTCCGAAGCAACGTTGACATCAGCTCCTCAGCAAATACGCAATTTATTTGCCGTTATACTTACTACATGTAATCCATCCAATCCCAGTAATTTATGGAATAAATTCCGTGAAAGTATGAGTGAAGACATCCTTGTAAGATTTCGGCGAAACAACGTCAATGATGTCATACAGTTCTCTGCAGAAATATTTAACGAAGTTCTCATTATACTAGAAGAAAAATGTCTATCAATCTGTAGCAAAAGTCTGTCACAGTTGGGGTTTCAGGCTCCGGAAAGAAATCCTGAGAGCGCATATAATGCAGACCTTCTTCGTGAAAAGAATTACAATACAGCAGAGTTGGTAAAATTTGTTGAATTTAATAAACCATTGTTGATGGATGATCAAAGGAAGGCTTATGAATTATATCATGCAATGCGTGAACAGAGAAAAAGGGGGTATAATTTTTCTAGACGCTCCGGGAGGAACAGGAAAAACCTTTCCAATCTGTTAGATACTAGCCGAAATTCGATCGAAAAGTAATACAGCACTTGCGATGGCTTCCTCTGGGATAGCGGCTACTCTCATGGATGGTGGACGGACTGCGCATTCGGCACTAAAGTTGCCTCTAAAAATAAATGTGGATGAATATCCCGTTTGTAATATTAGCAAAAGAAGTGGACAGGCAATAGTGCTACAAACGTGCAAAATTATTGTGTGGGATGAATGCACAATGGCTCATAAGAAGCCCTTGATAGGACACTCCGGGAACTGCTCGCTTGCTGGGATGTTCTCTGCTGATTGTTGCTGGTGACTCCCAGTCATACCAAGATCGACTCCGGCGGACGAGCTCAATGCTTGCCTTAAAACGTCGCCTCTGTGGAATTTTGTTAAAAGATTCACATTAAAAACAAACATGAGGGTTCGGCAGTTTGGAGATGAGACTGCCCGTCATTTTGCGTACACATTTAAACAAGTCGGTGAAGGTACTTTACCAACTGAATCAAACGGAGAAATTATCTTTCCAGATAATTTTTGCACTCAGGTTGCAACGGTTGAGGAACTGATCGACAAAATTTATCCGCGCATGGCCGAAAATTACAAAAAACTCGGATGGTTATGTGAAAGAGCTATTCATGCAGCCAGAAACGATGTTGTTGATGACATGAACAACCGGATTAAAGATATGATACCAGGCTCCATCACTGAGTATAAATCTATAGACACAGTAGTGGACAATGGTGATGTAGTGAATATTCCCATTGAGTTTTTGACCTCGCTAAACCCTCCTGGATTGCCACCACATCAACTTCAGCTTAAAATCGGCTCTGTCATTATGCTGTTACGTAATTTAGACCCACCAAAACTTTGCAACGGTACCAGGCTCAGTGTGGAAAGACTGTCAGCTAACATCATAGAAGCTACAATATTGACAGGGAAAGACAAATGCCAAGACGTTTTCATTCCTCGAATACTTTTAATCCCAACAGATTTATCATTCAGTTTCAAGCGATTACAATTTCCTGTTAGACTTGCTTTTGCCATCACAATTAATAAGGCAGAAGGACAATCAGTCAAGTGGTGTGGGGTAAACCTAGAATCCCCCTGTTTTTCCCACGGACAGCTTTATGTTGCATGTTCCAGGGTTGGCTCACCCAAGCACCTCTTTATTCTAGCACCAGGAGGAAAGACAAAAAATATTGTTTACAAACAAGCATTGGAATAGTCTGTCATTGCAGCCTTGAACCCAGTTGTACTGCAGTTGAAATGCAACTCGATTTTCACTGGCAGTAGGTATCGGGGTCTGCCAGTATAATGAAACCTCCGCAATTCAACTGTGACTGGCAGTAAGCAAAGGGGCCTGTCATTGGAATCAACCCCCAACTCGGTTCTGACTGGGAGTAGGTAAGGGGTCCTGCCATTATATTGATAACTCCCTACCTCAGTTTGACTGGCAGTAGGCAAGGGGGCCTGCCATTATAATGAAAACTCCCCAAATCGACAGTCACCGGCAGGTGGCATGGGGTCCTGCCATCATAATGAAATCTCCCCAAATCGATTGTGACTGGCGGTAGGCCAGGGGGCCTGTCACCTTAATGAAAACTCCCTAAAACGATTGTCAATGGCAGTAGCCAATGGAGCCTGACACTATAATGAAAACTCCCCAAATTGATTGGACTAGCAGTAAGCAAGGGGGCCTGTCACTGGAATAAAAAGTCTCCGACTCGATTGTGACTGTCAGTAGGCAAATGGGCCTGCCATTATAATGAACACTTTCTACCTCGATTGTGACTGGCAGTAGGCAAAGTGAGCTGCCACTATAAAGAATACTCCCCAAATCGACAGTGACTGACACTAAGCACGGCATCCTACCATCAAAACGGAAAATCCCTAACTGAACTGTGAGTGGCAGTAGGCAAGGGGGTCTGCCATAATAATGAAAACTCCCCAAATCAATTGTGACTGGCGGTAGGCCAGGGGGCCTGCCACCTTAATCAAAACTCCCCAAAACGATTGAGAATGGCAGTAGGCAAGGGGATCTGCCATTGAAATAAGATATATCAGACTCGACTGTGACTGTCAGTAGGCAAGTGGGCCTGCCATTATAATGAAAACTTTCTTTCTCGATTGTGACTGGCAGTAGGCAAAGGGACCTGCCACTAAAATGAAAACTCCCCAAATTGACAGTGACCGGCAGTAGGCATGGAGCCTACCATGATAATGAAAACTCTCCAATTGAACTGTAACTGGCAGAATTCAAGGGGCCTGCCATTATAATGAAAACTCCCTTCCTCAAACGTGCCTGACAGTAGGCAAGGTGCTGCCAGTATAACATAAATTCCTACCTCGATTGTGACTGGTAGTAAGCAAGGGCCCTGCCACTATAATGAAAACTCCCCAGATCGACATTCACCGGCAGTAAGCATGGGGCTGCCATTATAATAAAAATCTCCAAGTAGATTGTGACTGGCAGTAGGCAAGGTAGCTTGCCACCGTAATGAAAACTCCCCAAAACGATTGTGAATGGCCATCGACAACGAAGCCTACCCCCAAAATGAAAACTCAACTATTGGACTGAGACCGGCAGTAGGTAATAGGTCCTGTCATTTGATTAAAAACTCCCCGACTCGACTATGACTGGCAGTAGGCAAGGCGACCTGCCATTATAATATAAACTTTCTACTTCGATTGTGAGTGGCAGTAGGCAAGGGGACCTGCCACTGTAATGAAAACTTCCCAAATGACAGTGACCGGCCGTAGGCACAGGGGTCTACCATCATAATGAAAACTCCCTTCTTCAACTCTGAGTGCAGTAGGCAATTGGGCCTGCCATTATAATGAAAACTTCCCAAATCAATTGTGACTGGCGGTAGCCCAGGGGGCCTGCCACCATAATGAAAACTCTCCAAAACGATTGTGAATGGCAGTAGGCAAGGGGGCCTGTAATTGGAATAAAAATCTCCAACTCGATTGTGACTGTCAGTAGGCAAGTGGTTCTACAATTATAATGAAAACTTTCTACCTCGATTGCGACAGGCATTAGGCAAGGGGACTTGCCACTATGAAGAATATTTCTCAAATCAACAGTGACTGGCACTAGGCATGGGGCCTACCATCATAATGAAAACTCCTGAATTGAGTTGTGCCTGGCAATAGGCAAGGCAAGCATGCCTTTACAATGAAAACTCCTTCTTCAACTGTGAGTGGCAGTAGGCAAGGGGGCCTGCCATTGTAATGAAAACTCCCCAAATCGATGGTGTCTTTCGGTAGGTCTGCGGCCTGCCACCATCATGAAAACTCGCCAAAACGATTATGAATTTCAGTAGGCAAGGGGGACTGCCACTGGAATAAAAAACTCCGACTCGATTGTGCCTGGCAGTAGGCAAAGGGACCTGCCACTATAATGAAAACTCCCCAGATCGACAGTGAGTGGCAGTAGTCATGGGGCCTACCATCATAATGAAAACTCCCCGACCGAACTGTAACTGGGATTAGGCAAGGGGCCTGAAATTATAATGAAAACTCCATTCCTCAAATGTGACTGCCAGTAGACAAGGGGGCTGCCAATATAATGCGTACTTTCTACCTCGATTGCCACTGGCAGTAAGCTAGGGAGCCTTCCACTATAATGAAAACTCCCCAGATCGACAGTGACCGGCAGTAGGCATGGGGGCTGCCATTATAACGAAAACTCTCCAAATCAATTATGACTGGCTGCAGACAAGTGAGCTTGCTAGCGTAATGAAAAATCCCCAATAAGATTGTGAATGGCAGTAGGCAACGGAGCTTACCACTATAATGCAAACTCACCAGTTTGATTGAGACCGGCAGTAGGCAAGAGTCCTGTCATTTGAATAAAAACTCTCAGACTCGACTATGACTTGCAGTAGGCAAGGTGGCCTGCCATTATAATGTAAACTTTCTACCTCGATTGTGACAGGCAGTAGGCAAGGGGACCTGTCACTGAAATGAAAACTCCCCAAATTGACAGTGACCGGCTGTAGGCATGGGGTCTACAATCATAATGAAAACTCCCCAACTGAACGGTGAGTGAGAGTAGGCAAGGGAGGCCTGTTATTATAAAGTAAACTCCCTTCAACTGTGAGTGAGAGGGCCCCAGGGGCTCTGAACTTTAGAGCGTGGGTTGGCGACCACGGGGCCCCTAGCTGAGTCCTGGCATTGCTTCCACTTACTTGTGCCAGGCTCCTCACTTTCATCTATCCTATCCGACCTCCCTTGGTCAACACTTGTTCTTTTCCGACCCCGACGCTATTAGGTTTGCGAGGGCTAGGGAGTTTTTCATTTTCCCGCCCTTCGCGGCCCTTGTCTTTTTTTTTTGACCGATATCTTCATTTTTCGAAGTGTCGGATCCCTTCCGTTTTTCCCTCTGATTAGTGTTATATAGAGGATGGTTGCCTAGTTGTACTTCCTCTTAAAACAATAATCACCACCACTGTGAGTGAGAGTAGGCAAGGGGCCTACCACTAATATAATTAAAACTCCCCAAATCAATTGTGAGTGGCGGTAGGACAGGGGGCCTGCCACCATAAAGAAAACTCTCCAAAACGATTGTGAATGGCAGTAGGCAAGGGGGCCTGCCATTGGAATAAAAATCTCCGACTCGATTGTGACTTTCAGTAGGCGAGTGGGCCTGTCATTATTATGAAAATTGCCTTCCTCGATTGTGACTGACAGTAGGCAATGGGACTTGCCATGATAGTGAAAACTCCCCAAATCGACAGTGACTGGCAGTAGGCATGGGGCCTACCATGATAATGAAAACTCTCCAACTGAACTGTAACTGGCAGCAGGCAAGGCGGCCTGTCATTATGATGTAAACTTTCTACTTCGATTGTGACTGGCAGTAGGCAAGGGGTCCTGCCACTATAATGAGAACTCCCCAAATCGACAGTGATCTGCAGTGATAATGGGGCCTGCCATTAGAAAAATATCTCCCCAACTCTACTGTGACTGACAGTAGGAAAGTATGTCTACCATTATAATGAGAGCTCCTCAATTCGATTGTGATTGGCAGTAAGCAAGGGCTACCTTTATAATGAAATGAAATGAAAACCTTATTGTGGATTAGAGTACGCAAAGTGTGTGTCATTATAATGAAATCTCCCCAACTGTTAGTAGACAAGGGGCCCTGCCATTGTAATCAAAATTCCCCAACTCAATGTGAATGCCAGTCGGCAAGTAAGCCTGCCGTTATAGTAAAATCTCCCAACGCGATTGCGAATTGCAGTTAAAAAGGTGGCAGGTCATTATCATCACAACTCCGCAACTCGCACATTACATTGGAGAAAACGTGTGAGGACCTCCCCGTGTGCTTCTCGGATAACGCTAAGAGACATATAATTTTTAAAAATCTTATTCTATCCGTGTACAGTAATTGACATAGAAATCCGTGTACAGTGTAGAATACCGGAATTTTTGAATTCTAAGTTCAGTCACCTATGGGGTGCGGGGCATGGGGGTATCTATATAAATAAAATTGTAGGGGGTCTGCTGTCTGTAATTTCTTTTGTTTTGCCAATTTTTCAGATATTTCTCCGTTTTAGGTCAACTCAAGACCGAATCGGTGGTTTTTACGTTTCGTGTCTGTTTGTTTGTCTGTTTGTCTGTTCCACCATCACGTCGAATCGGCTGGATAGATCTCAACAAAACTTCATATTTAGAGTATACTTATCCCGGGGAAGGTTTCTATATGCATGTCATTTTAAAATCTTTGAATACACGGGGGGGTTTATAGGAAAACCAGAATGGTTTTTCCACCATCACGTCGAAACGGCTGGATAGATCACAACCAAACTTCATATTTAGAGTATACTCGTCCCGGAGAAGGTTTCGATATGTATATCATTTTAAAATCTTTGAATAGACGGGGGGTTTATAGGAAAACCTGAATGGTTTTTCCACCATCACGTCGAAACAGCTGGATAGATCTCAACCAAACTTCATACTTAGAGTATACTAATCCCGGGGAAGGTTTCGATATGCATATTATTTTAAAACATTTGAATAGACCGGGGGTTTATAGGAAAACCAGAATGGTGTTTCCACCATCACTTCGAAACGGCTGGATAGATCGCAACCAAACTTCATATTCAGAGTATACTCATCCTGATGAAGGTTTCGAAATGCATATCATTTTAAAATCTTTGAATAGACGGGGGTTTATAGGAAAACCAGAATGGTTTTCCTCCATTTTCTCTTATACTATTGATTTTCTGTAAACTTCGTTTACCGTACGTGAAACGTCTCTTCATTATAAACAACTTTCGTTATGTTCATAATTTACCTTACTCTTCACATGATGGAGAAATTTACAATTTTCCGCTGGTATCATGCTCTGCATTGAGTGATCGACAGACCGACAACGAACCTACAGGTTACCATGGCAACGTCTCTGACTGCATGCCAGCAGGGAAGTAACGTATTGTCATTTTCCTCATCATGCTTTTAAATTCGTGGTTGTTCCTTGGGTAGAAGGCAAGAGAGGCGTCAATCGGCCTATCTGCGGGATATTGGCGGAATATCGTTGGATGTTATAACCGCCCTCGAATAGATTAAGTAATAACACCATTAGTCATCTTCTTATTATTTGTTTACCTAAGAATCACTGGACCTAAATTTCTCCTCTGTTACCGCTTTATTATATCCATAACTCACACTAGCATAATTTATTGAGGGGCATTTGATTTTCCAATACATTCACTTGGCATTTACATATTTGTCGTTATCCGGCTGTCCTCAGTTATAATCAATTTTTTATTACTTTCAACTTTCTTAACTGTATTATTTTCTTCCTTAATTACGCCGTATGTACGCGAGTGCTACAAACTACTGAATGTATTTCCACCAAGACTCATATTTAGAATACACCTGTCCTTGATAGGTTTTAGGGCAAATATTGTTTCTAAATCCCTTAACTGACTGGGGGTTTATACGAAACCGAAACAGTGATTTTGCACTTCCACAAAATATACACAACCAAACTTAATGGAAATCTACCTACCTTGGTAGATATTAATTTCTAAACCTTTTTTCTCATGTGCATCATTTCGATACGAGGATTAATAAGGGAGATATCATTAACGGACCGTTTTCCGGTACAAGTCCCATCGGACTTGACTCACGAGCGGGTGCGTGTAAAGCGTATTCCTTACAACTTGAAAACTACTGAAGACATTCGAACCAAAATTTATATTTAGCATCCACCTGTCCAAAGGTAGGTTTTAAACGTAAATAACATTTCATGTTCCGGAATGGACTGGCGGTTTATAGGGAACCGAAATGGTGATTTTACTCTTCCACAATATATATACAGAACAAGACCAACCTGACTGGAAAACGACCAAACGTGATGGTATTCCACCTCTAAACCTTTTCTTTTTTTCATGTGCATTCTTTCGTCAGGAGGATTAATAAGGGAGATATCATGAATGGTCACTTTTGCAGGTTAAGTCCAGCGGACATAGCCCAAAAGGTGTTTTACATGGAGCAGATTCCTTATCTATATAAATCAAACCGTAACGACTGTGTGCCTCTACACTGACTATTTTGGCGAAATTTTCGTACAGCTTTCCGTTTAAGGGGTAATAATGACCATCTGCATATTTTTTTGGTTTAGTTTCCTGAAAGTCCTAATTTTTACCCGCCTCGCCCAAAATCCAGATTGCGGCATAATCTGCCAGAAGAAAAAGAAGATAATTGAAATTAGACAAAATTATACGTTTTAGCCTGTAACGAACGGAAAACATCCTAGATCATTAAATTTTTCACTTTTTATCCCCGAAGAATATCGAAATATGCAGACAATTTTAATGATGGTGCACACCTTCGGAAATTCCTATCACATAACGGATTGCACAATCTCCGTTCAATTTGGAATGATCTACAACCTTGGTCTTATGACTTTTTGCCGTATCTGTATCCCTTTTACGTTTGATTTTTCTCTATTAATCGATGTTAAGTCAATTTGGAATTTTCACATCCATAATTCATACTTTCAATTACTTATATGAAATACAGAATCATTAAACTCTTCACGAAAATTGGCCCACCCAGTAGCCATATGTGAGCCAAATGCTATGTATGTATCCGAAAAGTAATGTAATGTGAGATAATCTTACAAAACCTTTACCCTGTTCCACATTTCTAACTCAATCTGACCCAAGAATAGATGACATATCATAGGACCAGCCATTTAGGCCACTAAATCCGGCGTGTCTTATGGTATAATCCTTTGTCGATATGACGTACGTTTAGTAGCAGTTAATCTGTAAATGAAGGTCTTCAATATTGTAAACACGCATATACTTTCGTATGTCGATCTATACATATTCACTGATGCCGATTTTTAGCGATCGAGAAAGGGTGGGTCTGCTATTGTAATCATTACTCCCCACACCGACTTTGACTGGCAGTAGGAAAGGGTTCCTTCTCCAACTCCTGTGTAACTCTCATTAGTAAGGAAAGCCTACAATTGTAATGAATATTTCCCTTCTCGATTTTTACATGCAGAAGGCAAGTGAGCATGCAGTTTTGTTTAAAACTCCCCTACCCGATTGTATTTGGCAGTAGGCAAGGGTGCCCGCCATTATAAAGAAATGTCCTCATCTAAAATGTGACTGGCATTAGGCATAGTGGCCTGCTATTTTGATGGAAACTCACCAACTTGGTGTGACTGGCAGTAAGCTGGCTGGCAGTAGGAAAATGGGCCTGGCATTATAATGATAACTGCACAACTCAATTTCGAGTGATAGTAGGGTAATTGCCTGCCATTATAATAGAAACTCCTCAACTGTAATCTGTCTGGAAGTAGGAAAGGGGCTGCCATTTTAACGAAAACTCCCCAAATCGATTCTGTCCGCGTAGTAGGCAATGGGGCCTGCAATTATAATGTAAACTTCCCAACTCGATTGTGAATGCCAGTAGGCAAGTGAGCCTGCCGTTATATCACAAATCCGTAACAAACACTTTACATTGGAAACAACGTACGGGGACCTCCCCATGCTGTTTCTTGGATAACGCTAAAAGACGTGCAATTTTAAAACAATCTTATTTACTGCATGTACACTATTTACTTCGATATTCGAATACAATGTAGAATACCGTAGCGAAGCACGGGTACATTCGCTAGTCTATATATATATAAATGTCATTGTACAGTATGTGGGTATGCACGTTTGTATTACATTTCCTCCTAAATCACTGGAGTGATTTACACCAAACTTGGTACTCATAAGACTTTGTATCAGGAGACGAACCGCATGGGGATAAGACGTCCCAAGTATCCTTAGGGGCGAGGAGGGGGTGACATATCATATCCCCCTGTGGGTGGGGGCGGTAGAATAACACCCACGGTACCCCCTGCCTGTCGTAAGAGGCGACTTAAAGGGGCCTCAGGGGCTCTGAACCTTGGAGCGTGGGTTGGCGACAACGGGGCCCTCAGCTGAGTCCTGGCATTGCTTCCACTTACTTGTGCCAGGCTCCTCACTTTTACCTATCCTATCCGACCTCTCTTGGTCAACTCTTGTTCTTTTCCGACACCGATGCTATTAGGTTTGCGAGGGCTAGGGAGTCTTTCATTTTCACGCCCTTCGTGGCGCTTGTCTTTCTTTGGCCGACATCTTCATTTTTCGAAGTATCGGATCCCTTCCATTCTTCCTCTCTGATTAGTGTTATATAGAGAGGATGGTTGCCTAACTTTACTTCCTCTTAAAACAATAATCACCACCACCACCTGACATACCAAATATTCCAAAGTAGTGTCGAATCCATACTTTTCATGGTCGCTGAGATGAATAGTGATTTTCCGGACTTTTGTTAAGTCCCCGCTGGGAGTGGGAAATGGGAGGGGATGACATGAAAATATAATGGAAAATAACCTATATTTACGTCGAATACGTTGTTTATGTGTCGCTGATACGAATTTTGATGCTCTGGATACCGTTTAGGTCCACGTTCAGCCTCCATTAAGACGGGGGATTGAGAGGGGTTTGAAAGTAAATAGTCAGTAGTATAATGGGAGAGTTCGGCCGCCACCGCCACCTCCGGCTCCCAGTGGCCACCTCCACCTCAGCCAGAGGCCTCTTCCAGTACTGCCAACTTAACCTAACTAGCGCGACAGTACTGCCAACTTAACCTAACTAGCGCGAAATTTGAATTTGTTAACAAAGCCACGTGCTTTTTGACAGCTGTCATCGACAACAACGCAACGCTAACCTCACTGCTGCCATCTTGACGGGCCTAAATCTCACTAGTGCCAACTTAACCTAACTAGCGTGAGGTAAACAAACCCACGTGTTTTTTGACAGCCACGTGCTTTTTGACAGACAACAACGCATCGCAAACCTCAGTACTGCCATCTTGACGGACCTAAACCTTAGTGGTACCAACTTAACCTAACTAGCATGAGGTAAACAAAGCCACGTGCTTTTTGACAGCCACGTGCTTTTTGACAGATTTGTAAACAAAGCCACGTGCTTTTGACAGACAACAACGCATCGCTAATCTCAGTACTGCCATCTTGACGGGCCTAAACCTTAGTAGTACCAACTTAACCTCACTAGCGAGAGGTAAACAAAGCCACGTGCTTTTTGACAGTCACGTGCTTTTTGACAGATTTGTAAACAAAGCCACGTGCTTTTTGACAGACAACAACGCAACGCTAACCTCAGTACTGCCATCTTGACGGGCCTAAACCTTAGTGGTACCAACTTAACCTCACTAGCTCGAGATAAACAAATCCACGTGCTTTTTGACAGCCACGTGCTTTTTTGATAGCTGTCATCTGCCATCTTTAATCACAGTGCCGCCCTCTTTAGCTACTTACCTTTGAAATGTGGTAGCGGATAATTTGAAAAAATGCTTTTCGACATGCAGCCATCTTTAATCCAGAGAGAACAGTGCTGCCCTCTATGTGGTGGCGGTAAATTCCACGTGCTCTTGTTTGAAAACATACTCACGTGCTTTTTTGACAGCTGTCATCCGCCATCTTTAATCCAGAGAGAACAGTGCAGCCCTCTATGTGGTGGCGGTAAATTCCACGTGCTCTTGTTTGAAATCATACTCACGTGCTTTTTTGACAGCTGTCATCCGCCATCTTTAATCCAGAGAGAACAGTGCAGCCCTCTATGTGGTGGCGGTAAATTCCACGTGCTCTTGTTTGAAAACATACTCACGTGCTTTTTTGACAGCTGTCATCCGCCATCTTTAATCCAGAGAGAACAGTGCTACCCTCTATGTGGTGGCGGTAAATTCCACGTGCTCTTGTTTGAAAACATACTCACGTGCTTTTTTGACAGCTGCCATCCACCATCTTTAATCCAGAGAGAACAGTGCTGCCCTCTATGTGGTGACGGCAAATTCCACGTAGAAACAAAGCCATGTGCTTTTATTTGACAGCTGTCATCTGCCATCTTTAATCACCGTGCTGCCCGGTGACGGCAAATTCTACGTGGAAACAAAGCCATGTGCTTTTTTGACAGCTGTCATCCACCATCTTTAATCACCGTGCTACACTCTATGTGGTGGCGACAAATTCTAAATGCTTTACAAACCCATGTGCTTTTCTGACAGAGCTGTCATCCACCATCTTTAATCACCGTGCCCACCATCTTTAATCACCGTGCTACACACTATGTGGTGGCGACAAATTCTAAATGCTTTACAAACCCATGTGCTTTTCTGACAGAGCTGTCATCCACCATCTTTAATCACCGTGCTACCCCGGTGACGGCAAATTCCACGTGCTCTTGTTTGGAAACAAAGCTTTTAATCCAGAGAGAACAGTGCTACCCTGGTGGCGGTAAATTCCACGTGCTCTTGTTTGGAAACAAAGCTTTTAATCCAGAGAGAACAGTGCTACCCTGGTGGCGGTAAATTCCACGTGCTCTTGTTAGTTCGTGATTTAAAATCTAAGCTAGCTGTAAATCCCCGATTCTCGACAGATTCTTAATCCGAGTTGTCAGGAAGGGCAACCAAGAGCTTAGATACTACTAGTTTTGCATCAGGGAGGGCGACTAGTCTTAAAACAAATTCTTGCGATTTAAAATCTTAGTTTTGCGTCAGGAAGGACATCCGGCCGTAAAACAATAGTTCGTGATTTAAAATCTAAGAAGTGCATCTAGCTGTAAATCCCCGATTCCCCGTGTTAGACGTTGTAAAACAGATTCTTAATCCGAGTTGTTAGGAAGGGCAGCCGGTCGTAAAACTATGGTGTATGAGGTTAGATACTGCTAGTTTTGCATCAGGAAGGACAACTCAACACATTCATGTGATTTAAACACATTTTTATCCCCAAGAGAATCGAACCCGAGACTACCGGGTGAGAGGCATGCATACTGTAGGCTATAGATTTGTTCTACAGTCCTCGAAGTATCGGCACAGTCATTCTGAGCGAGTTGTGTGGAATGTGTGTGTTAGCTGAAATTGTACACGTATCTTCCGGCTCGACCTTGAGCGAGGACACTGATAAGCGGCTTGTAACTCGCGAACGTCTTCTTAGCTGAGTACCATTCAAGCTCTTAAAACACAGTACTAATTAAGGTTGTAAAATATTCTGAAATAGTCCTCCTCTGTAGTGCAGTAGTTAGCTGCTACCCTCGGAGGTCCGAGTTCGATTCCTGGCTCTGCCACGGAATGTGTAGCATTTAGCCTATGTAAGTTCCTAACGTAAACTATCATGATTGTACGGAGAGGTTAAAACACACACAGTGCCTACTCCTATCGAAAGAACCTGCACGGTACCGGCATGTAGGCTTCTCCTGGTGAAGGAGCTTGCACATGGTTTAACGCCTCCTATCAACAGCCCTTACTTAATGCTGGCTTTTTTGCACACCCCGCCTCACACCATAGTTTTATACGACCGGCTGCCCTTCCTGACTAGGATTTTAAATCGCAGTATACGTGATAAACTTGTTGTAGCGGGTTTTATAACTAGATATCCCGGTACCGATACATAGCCTACTCCACTGAAGAAGCCTGCACAAGGCTTATTGCCTCCATCCGACAAATGAATCAGCATCAACACTCTTGTACTCAAAAAATCATTTTCGAAGGAGTCTGCACAAGGTTTAACGCCCCCATCAACAGCCCTTACTTATTGCTAGCTTTTTTGCACACCCCGCCTCACACCATAGTTTTATACGACCGGCTGCCCTTCCTGACTAGGATTTTAAATCGCAGTATACGTGATAAATTTGTTGTAGCGGGTTTTATAACTAGATATCCCGGTACCGATACATAGCCTACTCGACTGAAGAAGCCTGCACAAGGCTTATTGCCTCCATCCGAAAAATGAATCAGCATCAACACTCTTGTACTCAAAAAATCATTTTCGAAGGAGTCTGCACAAGGTTTAACGCCCCCATCAACAGCCCTTACTTATTGCTAGCTTTTTTGCACACCCCGCCTCACACCATAGTTTTATACGACCGGCTGCCCTTCCTGACTAGGATTTTAAATCGCAGTATACGTGATAAATTTGTTGTAGCGGGTTTTATAACTAGATATCCCGGTACCGATACATAGCCTACTCCACTGAAGAAGCCTGCACAAGGCTTATTGCCTCCATCCGACAAATGAATCAGCATCAACACTCTTGTACTCAAAAAAATCATTTTCGAAGGAGTCTGCACAAGGTTTAACGTCCCCATCAACAGCCCTTACTTATTGCTAGCTTTTTTTGCACACCCCGCCTCACACCATAGTTTTATACGACCGGCTGCCCTTCCCGACTAGGATTTTAAATCGATATCCCGACATAGCCTACTCCTACCGAAGAAGGCAGCTTAACGCCTCCATCCAACAAATGAATCACACTCAAACACTCTTCAATCATTCTCGCTACTTCGGAAGATAGCGGGTTCGAACTGGAAGCCGTAAATGCTAGGCGAGGGGCCTGCGCGATCGTCATTACATGATCTAGCTTTAGCTCAATACCTACAGGTAAGGAATACCGCGTATGTACCCTCGAGAAGTCGAGGATCACACGCTAACTTTCCAAGGATCGAACTCTTAAATTCTGACACCTCGGTATCAACAGGAGGTTTGAATACGTCAGCCTGCAGGTAGGAGCTCTTGTTTGCATTCGTTCCGACTGTACCGCAGTTGTCAGCTCAGCGATTATCATATCCGCTTGGTAACAAGCAGAATATTTAGCCGCAGCAGTCTGCGCGAAGTGCTCACAGTTCTCTGTATGCGTTTATTACGTACACACACACATCTCCCGTCTGCAGTGAATATTATTCTTCAGCCTTTATCTTAAGGTAAGGTAGAACTGTTAATTACTTTTTTTTTTATTTGCAAAGCAACTTCTACGCTAGACATCTACATTCATATATGTTTGTTCTTTTTTTTTTTTTAGGTACCGTTCGAAAGTACGCAACAATTTTATTCATCCGAGTAACAGTCTGCAGCACGTGCATTTTTTAAAAAGGTATGTTTTCGAACTTTGAGTTGTAAAGATAATTAGGTTAGATGATGCACCCTACACTACATTCATATATGTACGACCAGAATATTATCATTCGAGTTTCAGGCTCACTGCATTCATATATGTTTGTTCTTTTCTTTTTTAGGTACCGTTCGAGTTACAGGCTTGAACGCACGCATTTTATTCATCCGAGTAACAGTTTGCAGCGCGAAGATTTTAAGGTATGTCTGACCTCTATTCGTTGAAACTTGGTTTCTTCTAAAACATCGTAACTTTAGTCTATTGATAAATAGTTGTTCTCTTTAATCCTCACGCTATAGACGAGGTGCGTACATAGCTATGTCTGCCCTCAACAGGCTGAAACTTGGTTTCTTCCGTAACTTTAAGCTATTCATAAATAATTGTTCTCTTCAACCTACATACTATAGACGTGGTATAATTTCAAACACGCACACATAGTTATGTCTGCCCTCAACAGGTTGAAAGTTGGTTTCTTCCGTAACTTTAGTCTATTGATAAATAGTTGTTCTCTTTAATCTACATACTATAGACGAGGTGCGTACATAGCTATGTCCGTCCTCAACAGGCTTAAACTTGGTTTCTTCCGAACATCGTAACTTTAGTCTATTGATAAATAGTTGTTCTCTTTAATCAACATACTATAGACGTGGTATAATTTCAAACACGCACACGTAGCTATGTCTGTCCTCAACAGGTTGAAACTTGGTTTCTTCCGAACATCGTAACTTTAGTCTATTGATAAATAGTTGTTCTCTTTAATCTACATACTATAGACGAGGTGCGTACATAGCTATGTCTGTCCTCAACAGGCTTAAACTTGGTTTCTTCCGAACATCGTAACTTTAGTCTATTGATAAATAGTTGTTCTCTTTAATCTACATACTATAGACGTGGTATAATTTCAAACACGTACACATAGCTATGTCCGTCCTCAACAGGCTTAAACTTGGTTTCTTCCGAACATCGTAACTTTAGTCTATTGATAAATAGTTGTTCTCTTTAATCTACATACTATAGACGTGGTATAATTTCAAACACGCACACATAGCTATGTCCGTCCTCAACAGGCTTAAACTTGGTTTCTTCCGTAACTTTAAGCTATTCATAAATAATTGTTCTCTTCAACCTACATACTATAGACGAGGTGCGTACATAGCTATGTCCGTCCTCAACAGGCTTAAACTTGGTTTCTTCCGAACATCGTAACTTTAGTCTATTGATAAATAGTTGTTCTCTTTAATCTACATAATATAGACGTGGTATAATTTCAAACACGCACACATAGCTATGTCTGCCCTCAACAGGTTGAAAGATGGTTTCTTCCGAACATCGTAACTTTAAGCTAATCATAAATAGTTGTTCTCTTTAATCAACATACTATAGACGTGGCATAATTTCAAACACGCACACGTAGCTATGTCTGTCCTCAACAGGTTGAAACTTGGTTTCTTCCGAACATCGTAACTTTAGTCGTTCTCTTCAATCCTCATGCTACAGGCCTAACTCACAGCCATGTCCAACCTCTATAGGTTGAACATCACAACTTTAGGCTAATCTCTATTGGTTGTTCTCTTTTCAGAACTTGTTGCATACGCTGTTCACCTAAACACTTTATTCGAAGAAAGAGAAGACACTATGTTCCCATGCGAGCTGTGTAAGGCAATGTTCACAAGACGTGACAGCCTTGCACGCCATGTAAAAACAAAACATCATCAGCTATCTGCTTGCGACTATAACCCTACTATGTTCCCCTGCGAGCGGTGTAAGGCAACGTTCGCAAGACAGGATAACCTCGCACGTCATATAAAAGCAAAACACCCTAGCATAACATCTGCTTTATGTGATGTTTGCGGGCTGTACTTCGCTAATGTAGAGCAATACCAGGCTCACTTAGCAGAGGTACATCAAATATCTACTTGTCCTCAGGTAGTAGTAGGGAAAAAGCGTGCAGCTACTGATGTAGCCGTAGAAAGTACTAGTAGTAAAAAACCTAGAAAAAATCATGAACTTCAAACTATTCACTGCGAGCACTGTAACACTGATGTACCATCTTCGCATTTTCAGGGACACTTACGGAGTAATGTGCATAAAAATAATGCGTGTAGAAGTGGTAGTAACGCAAACATCGAGGAAATTAATACAGCATTTAAAAGTAGGATTGCTAGTTACCGAATTCGCACCAGTCAAAAGTTTCAGAGCACTTCAAACTTTTTAAATTGCGTTCAACCGGATGTACAACAGCTTCTTGCTAAATCTTTGTCCAATCATAGTTTATTTAAAGTTAATTTTGAACTTTTCGCCTTGTACATTAAAAGCACGGATGAATCCGAAATAACGGACATTAAATCATTTAATACGAAGAATTTTGTCATAAGTCAGTCGACTAATTTTGGCGATGTACTTAGGGATGTCTCTAACATTATTTCAACTAAGAGCGAGGAATTTCAGGAAAAGGAATCAGGGTGGGCTTTAGTTGAAATAATGTATCTAGAAGTTAACATCAATAAGTACAATCCTATGCGTGGATCTTCGCACATCGAGCTGCCGACATGGATTCAGCGAAAAGAAGCTGTTGTAAACATCCAAAACAATGACGAAGCATGTTTTGCATGGGCGGTGATGTCGGCTTTAAATCCTGCTAAATCGAATGTAGCGTATAGAACATCATCCTATCCACACTATTCAACGCAGCTAAATTTCGATAGTATAGAATTTCCTGTGCAGATAAAGGATATTAAGCGCTTTGAGGAACTAAATAACATTAGTATCAATGTGTATGGTGTAGAGAAAAAGTCTGTAGTAGGTCCTCTGTATTATACATGTCATAAGAAGAGTACTCACGTTAATTTACTCTATATTGAGAACAGTGAGAATAGCCACTTTTGCTGGATTAAAAATCTGAGTAGACTTGTTGGCAGTCAGTTGTCAAAACGTAATGGTAAAAAGTGGCTATGTGATGGATGCTTGCAGTATTTTAAAACCGAAGATCAGTTAACGGAGCATTCCAAGAATGACTGCAATCATGTACGTACGGAGATACCTACTACAGGCAATAATGTTTTAAAATTTACAAATTTTCACAAGCAGATGTGGGTACCGTTCGTGATTTATGCAGACTTTGAAGCCATCCTCACGCCATGCAACACATGCTCACCTAATCCTGACAACTCTTTCACTAATACTACGCACATGCATGTCCCGTATAGCTTCGCGTATTACATCAAGTGTAGTTACGATAGTACGCTTAACAAGTTAGAGCTGTATCGAGGACATGATGCTGCTAAAGTATTTTTAGAAAGACTTGAAAGTGATGCAGTTCGTCTCAGTCGTATCCTGAATAGTAATATTCCTATGAAGCCACTCACCGAAATTCAGTTAAATGATCATGAACGTGCTACAAAGTGTAGCATTTGTGATGGGGAATTTTCCGAAAATGACCCTAAAGTTTTTGATCATGATCATTTAACTGGTTTCTACAGATGTGCCGCTCATTATAGCTGTAATCTTAAGTATAGAGTTCCTAAATTTATCCCTGTAATTTTTCATAACTTATCTGGTTACGACTCTCATTTCATCATTTCACAATTTGGAGCTTCGGATGAAAAAGTAGATATAATCCCTCAGAATAAAGAGCGGTACATTGCGTTTGCAAAGTCTGTAAAAGTAGATGCTGAGCATTCTATAAAACTGAGATTCCTTGACTCGTTTCGCTTTATGGCGAGTAGCCTCGATAAACTTTCTAGTCATTTACAGCCTGAACAATTTACAGAAATTCGACGCGTTTTCCCTGAAGAAACGCAGTTTAATTTACTTCGGCGTAAGGGTGTTTTTTGTTACGAATATCTCGACTGCTTAGACCGCCTCGAAGAACGTGCCTTACCATCGAAACAATCCTTTTACAGCTCGCTGAATTCAGCAGATATTAGTGATGATGACTATTTACATGCACAACATATCTGGGAGCAGTTCCACATTCAAACGCTAGGTGAATACTCCGATTTATATTTAAAGACAGATGTACTTTTGTTAGCTGATGTTTTTGAAAATTTTCGCTGTGTTTGCATGAGCACCTACAGCCTTGACCCATGTCAGTATTTTACTGCACCTGGGTTAAGTTGGGACGCGATGTTAAAATACACGCGTGTGAATTTGGAGCTGCTAACCGATATTGATATGGTGCACTTTATAAAAGCATCCATTCGAGGCGGTCTGAGTCAGTGCAGCGGCCGGTATTCGAGTGCTAATAATAAGTACATGCCGAGTTTCGATTCCAGTCAGGAATCTCGGTATATCGTTTACCTCGATGCTAATAATCAGTATGGGTGGGCGATGAGTCAGCATCTACCGGTGAGTGGTTTCCGCTGGCTGACGCAGTGCGAAATTGATGCTTTACAGCTACACGCCCTAGGTGATGAAGCTGATAAAGGTTATTTCCTCGAAGTTGACTTACAGTATCCTAAAGAGTTACACACTTCTCATAATGACCTACCGTTCTGCCCTGAAAATATGAAGTCCCCGTACATTGCATCAACGACAAAAATGCTCATTGCTAATTTATGCGATAAATCTAAGTATATCATTCATTACCGAAATTTAAAACAGTGTTTGCAGCATGGTTTGAAGTTATCCAAAATTCATCGCGTACTAGAATTTAATCAGTCACCGTGGCTAAAGCCATATATCGATCTGAACAATAATTTAAGAACGAATGCGGTTAACGAGTTTGAAAAAGATTTCTACAAGCTCATGAATAACAGTGTGTTTGGTAAGACTATGGAGAATGTTGACAAACGCGTTGATGTAAAATTGATTACAAACTGGGATAATATTAAGAAAAGGTATGGTGCTAACTATTTAATAAGTAAACCAAATTTCCACAGCTGCACCATCATACATGAGAATTTAGTTATTATACAGATGAATCGTGTCAAGGTTAAGTATGACAAACCTACCTACGTCGGCTTCACAGTACTTGAATTGGCTAAAACACTCATGTATGAATTCCATTACGATTATATGATGAAGAAGTACGCGCATAATGCGCAATTGCTCTACACAGATACCGATTCGTTTATTTATCAAATCAAAACTGATGACTATTACAATGATATAAAGCCTGACTTGGGTAGGTTTGATACGAGTAACTATCCTGCAGATAATCAATATCATCTACCGCTAGTGAACAAAAAGGTTCTAGGTAAAATGAAAGATGAATGTGCTGGGAATATTATCGATTCATTTGTAGGTACTAAATCCAAGTCATATTGCATAAAACTCTTAAATGAATTACAAATAAAGAGATTGAAGGGGGTTAAAAAGAATGTCGTTCAGAATCAGCTAAGTTTTGAAAACTATAACAATTGCATTAAAAGTAATCCACCTGTTTTGCATAAGCAAATGTCTGTCATTAGAAGCAAGAAGCACCAGTTGTACACTCATTTAATTAGTAAGGTAGCCCTTAATAGCGATGATTGTAAACGGTTTGTCATTCCAAATTCTACCAACACGCTAGCCTGGGGGCATAGTAGTATTGATAAGTACTACTTTACATAAACATTATGCTAGAGGTGTGTGTACTTACGTTACGCTGTCTTACATCACAATTCGGGAGAGGAACGCTGGTACGGCAAGTCTAAACTTGTACATTCAAGAATTGCATCGAGAAGTACGCTAGGGTAAAATGATTCGAGATAAAACTTGTACATACAAGATGTAAATAAATAATGTAGAATTGGCATATTCTTTTATTTTAGGTTAGGTATCACCTTCCTCCCGCTCCTTATTTGCAGGATAGAGTTTTTGTTTATTACTCATAGAAGAAGAAAGAAGGTGATGAGCAGTTTCGTAAGTATAGTTCGGTAAGTATCTCGAGAGCAGAATTTTTTTTTTGTCAAAAAAGCACATAGCTTTGTAAAGCACGTAGAATTTGCCACCACCCGGGTAGCACTGTTCTCTCTGGATTAAAAGCTTTGTTTCCAAACAAGAGCACGTGGAATTTGCCGTCACCGGGGTAGCACGGTGATTAAAGATGGTGGATGACAGCTCTGTCAGAAAAGCACATGGGTTTGTAAAGCATTTAGAATTTGTCGCCACCACATAGAGTGTAGCACGGTGATTAAAGATGGTGGATGACAGCTGTCAAAAAAGCACATGGCTTTGTTTCCACGTAGAATTTGCCGTCACCGGGCAGCACGGTGATTAAAGATGGCGGATGACAGCTGTCAAAAAAAAGCACATGGCTTTGTTTCTACGTGGAATTTGCCGTCACCACATAGAGGGCAGCACTGTTCTCTCTGGATTAAAGATGGTGGATGGCAGCTGTCAAAAAAGCACGTGAGTATGTTTTCAAACAAGAGCACGTGGAATTTACCGCCACCACATAGAGGGTAGCACTGTTCTCTCTGGATTAAAGATGGCGGATGACAGCTGTCAAAAAAGCACGTGAGTATGTTTTCAAACAAGAGCACGTGGAATTTACCGCCACCACATAGAGGGCTGCACTGTTCTCTCTGGATTAAAGATGGCGGATGACAGCTGTCAAAAAAGCACGTGAGTATGTTTTCAAACAAGAGCACGTGGAATTTACCGCCACCACATAGAGGGCTGCACTGTTCTCTCTGGATTAAAGATGGCGGATGACAGCTGTCAAAAAAGCACGTGAGTATGTTTTCAAACAAGAGCACGTGGAATTTACCGCCACCACATAGAGGGCAGCACTGTTCTCTCTGGATTAAAGATGGCTGCATGTCGAAAAGCATTTTTTCAAATTATCCGCTACCACATTTCAAAGGTAAGTAGCTAAAGAGGGCGGCACTGTGATTAAAGATGGCAGATGACAGCTATCAAAAAAGCACGTGGCTGTCAAAAAGCACGTGGATTTGTTTATCTCGAGCTAGTGAGGTTAAGTTGGTACCACTAAGGTTTAGGCCCGTCAAGATGGCAGTACTGAGGTTAGCGTTGCGTTGTTGTCTGTCAAAAAGCACGTGGCTTTGTTTACAAATCTGTCAAAAAGCACGTGACTGTCAAAAAGCACGTGGCTTTGTTTACCTCTCGCTAGTGAGGTTAAGTTGGTACTACTAAGGTTTAGGCCCGTCAAGATGGCAGTACTGAGATTAGCGATGCGTTGTTGTCTGTCAAAAGCACGTGGCTTTGTTTACAAATCTGTCAAAAAGCATTTGGCTGTCAAAAAGCACGTGGCTTTGTTTACCTCATGCTAGTTAGGTTAAGTTGGTACCACTAAGGTTTAGGTCCGTCAAGATGGCAGTACTGAGGTTTGCGATGCGTTGTTGTCTGTCAAAAAGCACGTGGCTGTCAAAAAACACGTGGGTTTGTTTACCTCACGCTAGTTAGGTTAAGTTTGCACTAGTGAGGTTTAGGCCCGTCAAGATGGCAGCAGTGAGGTTAGCGTTGCGTTGTTGTCGATGACAGCTGTCAAAAAGCACGTGGCTTTGTTTACAAATTCAAATTTCGCGCTAGTTAGGTTAAGTTGGCAGTACTGTCGCGCTAGTTAGGTTAAGTTGGCAGTACTGGAAGAGGCCTCTGGCTGAGGTGGAGGTGGCCACTGGGAGCCGGAGGTGGCGGTGGCGGCCGAACTCTCCCATTATACTACTATAGTCTAAAATGACAGAGATTAGTTTTGGATCCACGGCTCTTGGGGTCGCAAGGCTGATTGGTGACAGTCGCAATAACAGTTGAAATCGTGTACGTGATATCTGTAGCGCGACGGGTAAATGCATATAGTTATCACTAATTTCTTTTTGAAAGGATCAAATACTTCCCAGCCAATTCGAGCTTCCACGAGGACAAAGTTTTACTAAATAATTAAATAATCTAAAACTTGAAATAAAACACATCTAAATAACACTAAAACTACATAATAGATCTAAAAATATCAATAAACATTTCAAAGGAATGATATAAAAATCAATTCACACATAACTAACTGGTAATACAAATCTAAGGTAAACATTCAAAAGCTACCCGGACAACGCCGGGTACTACAGTTAGTATATACATGTCGTTATATGTTTGTTTGTATGTATGCATTACATCTCCTCCTAAACCAAAGGAGCGATTTACTCCAATCTTGGTACACTTACGCCTTAGTATCAGGAGACAAACCGCGTGGGGGGTAAGACACCCCAAGTACCCTTAGGAAGGGGCGAGAGGGGTCACATTTTAAAATATTCGAAAATGGTGTCGAATCCATACATTTCGGGGTCGCTGGGATGAATAGTGACATCCCGGAATTTTTCAAAGTCCAAATTCAGCCCCCTTTTGGGCGGAGGGCGAGGGGGAGTGATATGCCAATACAATCGAAAATAGTGTCGAATCCATCCTTTTCGGGGTCGCTGAGGTGAATAGTGACACTCCGGATTTTTTAGACAAACCGCGTTGGGGTAAGATACCCGAAGTGCCCTTAGGGACGGGGGGGCCGACGGGGGTGACATTTAAAAATATTCGAAAATAGTGTCCAATAAATACTTTTTGGGGTCGCTGAGGTGAATATTGACACTCTGGAATTTTTAAAGATCAAATTCAGCCCCCTTTAGGGAGTGAGATATCAAAATAATCGAATATAGTGTCGAATCTATCCTTTTCGGGGTCGCTAAGATGAATAGTAACACTCCGGACTTCTTTTGACAAACCGCGTGTGGTAGGACACCCCACGTACCCATAGGGGCGTGGGGGGAGATGGGGGTGACATAAAATATTCGACAATAGTGTCGAATCCTTACTATTCGTGGTCGCTGAGATGAATACTGACACCCCGGAATATTTCTAATTTCAAACCGCGTTTAATAAGACCCTTAGGGCCGGGGGGCGAGGGGGTCACATATCAAAATATACGAAAATAGTGTCAAATCCATCGTTTTCGGATTCGTGGAGATGAACTGTGATACTCCGGAATTTTTCCAAGTCCAAATCAGCCGCCTGTTGGGTTTGGGCGAGAGGGGAGTGATATATCAAATTAATAGGAAATAGTGTCGAATCCGTCGTTTTTGGGGTCGCTGAGATGAATAGTGGCACTTCGGATTTCTTTTAACGAACCGCGTCGGGGTAAGACACCCCATGTACCCATAGGGGCGGGGGCTGAGGGGGTCACATATAAAAGTATACGAAAATAGTGTCGAATCCATCGCTTTCGGATTCGCTGAGATGAATAGTGAAATTCTGAATTTCTTTTGACAAACCGCGTGGGGGTAAGAGACCCAATGTACCAATCGGGACGGTGGGCGAGGGGGTGAGTATGTCACATATAAAAATATACAAAATTAGTGTCGAATCCATCGTTTTCGGATTCGCTGAGATGGATAGTGATACTCCGGAATTTTTCAAGTCCAAATTCAGCCCCCTTTTGTTTGGGGGGCGAGGGGGAGTGATATATCAAAATAATAGAAAATAATGTCCAATCCATCCTTTTCGGGGTCGTTGAGGTGAATAGTGACACTCCGGATTTTTTTGACAAAACCGCGTTGGGGTAAGACACCCGAAGTACCCTTAGGGGCGGGGGCCTAGGGGGGTAACATTAAAAAATATTCGAAAATAGTGTCAAATCCATACTTTTCGGCGTCGCTGAGATGAATACTGGCAATCCGGAATTTTTTAAAGACCAAATTCAGTCCACTTTGGGGTGGTGGCGAAGGGGAGTGAGATATCAAAATAATCGAAAATAGTGTCGAATCCATCCCTTTCGGGGTCGCTGAGATGAATAGTATCACTCCGTATTTCTTTTGACAAACTGCGTGGGGTAGGACAACGCACGTACCCATAGGGGCGTGGGGGGCGAGGAGGAGTGACATAAAATATTCGACATTACTGTCGAATCCATACTTTTCGTGGTCGCTGAAATTAATACTGACACTCCGGAATATTTTTAAGTCCAAACCGCGTGGGGTAAGACACCCCATGTACCCTTAAGGGCGGGGGTTGAAAGGGGGGTTCACATGTCAGAATATACGAAAATAGTGTCGAATCCATCCCTTTCGGGGTCGCTGAGATGAATAGTATCACTCCGTATTTCTTTTGACAAACTGCGTGGGGTAGGACAACGCACGTACCCATAGGGGCGTGGGGGGCGAGGGGGAGTGACATAAAATATTCGACATTACTGTCGAATCCATACTTTTCGTGGTCGCTGAAATTAATACTGACACTCCGGAATATTTTAAAGTCCAAACCGCGTGGGGTAAGACACCCCATGTACGCTTAGGGGCGGGGGTTGAGAGGGGGGTTCACATGTCAGAATACACGAAAATAGTGTCGAATCCATCGTTTTCGGTGTCGCTGAGATGAATAACGACATTCCGGATTTCTTTTGACAAACCGCCATGGGAAGGTCACCACATGTACCCATGGGGGCGGGGGGGGCGCAAGGGTGGTTACATATAAAATATTCGAAAATAGTGTCGAATCCATACTTTTTACGGTTATTGAGATGAATAGTGACATTGCGGAAATTTTTTAACTCGAAGTTCTGCCCCCTTTAGGGTGGAGGCCCCCGAGGGGGGTGTTAAATTAAATAACCGAAAATGGGTTCGAATCCATCCTTTACGGGGTCGCTGAGATGAATATTGACACTCCGGATTTCTTTTGACAAACCGCGTGGGGGTAATACACCACCACGTACCCATTGAGGCGGGAGGGGGGTCGAGGGGGTGACATAAAATATTTGAAAAAGTGTCGAATCCATACTTTTCGTGGTCGCTGGGATGAATAGTGACACTCGGGATTATTTTAAAAGTCCATGTTCAGTCCCCTTTCGGGTGGAGGCGAGGGGGGAGTGATATATAAAATTAAACGAAAATGGTGTCGAATATATAGTTTTCGGGGTCGCTGAGGTGAACTGTACAGTCCGGATTTTTAGTATCAGGAGACAAACACGTGGGGGTAAGACAGCCCAGGAAACTATAGGGGCGGGGGGGGGGGGGCGCTGGGGGTGAGATATAAAAATCATCGAAAGTAGTGTCGAACACATACTTTTTGGGCTCGCTGAAACAAATAGTGACACTCCGGAATTTTCAAATGTCCAAGTTCAACCCCTTTCGGGGTGGGGGACGATGGGGGAGTAATATATAAAAATAATGGATTATAGTGTCGAATCCACAGTTTTCGTGGTCGCTGAGATGAATAATGACACTCCGGTTTTTTAGTATCAGAAGACAAACAACGTGGGGGTAATACACCCCAAGAAACCTTATGGCCAGGGGGGCAATGGGGCTCAGATACAAAAATCATCAAAAGTAGTGTTGAATCCATACTTTTCGTGGTCGCTGAGATGAATAGTCACACTCCGTAATTTTTTCAAATCAAAGTTCAGCCCTCTTCGTGGTAGGGGGCGATGGGAGAGTGATATATAAAAGTAATCGAAAAGAGTGTCGAATCCATAGTTGTCGGGGTCGCTGAGATGAATAGTGAGACTCCGGATATTTTATAAGTCTAAGTTTATCCCCCTTCGGGGTGGGGGCGAGGGGGGTTTGATATATAAAATTAATCGAAAATAGTTTGGAATACATAGTTTTCGGGGTCGCCGAGGTGAATGGTACGCTTCGGATTTTTAGTATCAGGAGACAAAGCACGTGGATGTAAGGACACCCCAGGAACGCTTAGGGGCGGGGGTGCGAGGGGGTGAGACATATATATCATCGAAGGTAGTGTCGAATCAATACTTTTCGGGCTCCCTGAAATGAATAGCAACACTCCGGAATTTTTTAATGTCCAAGTTCAGCCCTCTTCGTTAGGGGCGATGGGGGAGTTATATATAGAAATAATAGAAAATACTGTCGAATACGTATACTTCGGGGTCGCTGAGATGAATAGTGACACTCCGGAATTTTAGTATCAGGAGATAAACCACGTGGGGGTAATACACACCAGGAAACATTAGGAGCGAGGGCGAGGGGCTGAAATATACAAATCATCGAATGTACTCTCGAATCCACATTTTTTGGGGTCGCTGAAATGACTAGTGAATCTCCGGAATTTTTTAAAGTCCAATTTCAGCCCCCATCGTGGTGGGGGAGATAGGGGAATGATATATAAAAATAATCGAAAATAGTGTCGAATCCATGGTTGTCGGGGACGCTGAGGTGAATAGTGAGACTCCGGTTATTTGATAAGTCCAAGTGTATCCCCCTTTGGGATCGGGGGCGAGGGGGGATTGATATATAAAATTAATCGAAAATAGTGTAGAATACGTAGTTTTCGATTTCGCCGAGGTGAATTGTACATTTCGAAATTTTAGTATCAGTAGACAAACCACATGGCGGTAGGACACCCCAGGAATCCTTAGTGGCCAGGAGGGGCGGGGGCGAAGGGTCTGAGATATAGAAATCATCGAAAGTAGTGTCGAATCCATTCTTTTAGGGGTCGCTGAGATGAATAGTGACACCCCGGAATTTTAAAATTTCAGCCCCCTTCGTGGTGGGGGGCAATGGGAGAGTGATATATAAAAATAATCAAAAATAGTGTTGAATCCATAGTTGTCGGGTCGCTGAAATGAATAGTGAGACTCCGGATATTTTTTTTTTTTTTTTTGCTAGTGGCTTTACGTCGCACCGACACAGATAGGTCTTATGGCGACGATCCGGATATTTTATAAGTCCAAGTTCATCCCCCTTTTTGGTGGAGGGCGAGGGGGGATTGAGGTATAAAAATAATCGAAAATGGTGTCGAATACATAGTTTTCGGGGTCGCTGAGATGAATAGTAACACTCACGATTTTATAACTCAAAGTTTAGCCCGCTTTGGGGAGGGGGAGCGGTGAGTGAGATATAATAAAAATCGAATATACTGCCGAATCCATAGTTTTCCGGGTTGCTGAGATGAATAGTAACATTCCGGATTTTAAAGGCCATCTTCAGCCTTCTTTGACACAGGGGGTGAGAAAAGGTGAAAAAATAAATTATCAAAAATGACCGAGATAATGGACGTGTGTATGTTCCGGTATGAATTTCAAGTATGGCTTACTACCTGGAAAGCATACTGTGGGACTAATACGCCCCTAGAACCACTAGGGAAGCGGGTGAAATATAATCCATATTAATAAATTGTACCCCCCTGTGGGTGGGGGCGGTAGAATAACACACACGGTATCCCCTGCCTGTCGTAAGAGGCGACTAAACGGGGCCCCGGGGGCTGTGAACTTTGGAGCGAGGGTTGGCGACCACGGGGCACTTAGCTGAGTCCTGGCATTGCTTCCACTTACTTGTGCCAGGCTCCTCACTTTCATCCATCCTATCCGACCTCCCTTGGTCAACTCTTGTTCTTTTCCGACCCCGACGCTATTAGGTTTTCGAGCGCTAGGGAGTCTTTCATTTTCACGCCCTTCGTGGCCCTTGTCTTTCTTTGACCGATATCTTCATTTTTCGAACTGTCGGATCCCTTCTATTTTTCCCTCTGATTAGTGTTATATAGAGGATGGTTACTTAGATGTTCTTCCTCTTAAAACAATAATCACCACCACCACCACATAATAAATTGTAGTCAGTTTTGGTATGAAAATGAAAACAGACGTGAGTAAATGAGACCATTCTAGGCACCTTAGAATCTTAAAACTTAGCACCAGACAAGCTGATGACTTCAGGATCCCTAGAAAAATCTAAAAGTCTCAAAATTCACTGAGGGGGACACGCTGGGAGTTTCAAATCTGCATAAGAACATAGTCGGTGGTGATATTTATTGAAAACTAGGTTTCATGGGCTTAAAAGTTTCCCGAAAGTCCTAATTTTTAACACCCTCCCCCATAATAAGATGGCAGCACAATCTACCAGAGGAGTTAGAAAATAGAAATTTGGCAAAAATATCCCTTTTTGCCTGTAACCGATGGAAAATTTACGAGACGTTTAAAATTTTATTTGTTACCCTCGAAAAATATCGAAATATGGAGGCAATTTTAATGACGGTGCAGACTTTCCTTTCGAGGTATTTGGTGGCTAAATGGTAAGTCGTATCACAAAACGAAGTGATCTACAACCTTGGTCCTACGAATTTTTGTCGTATCTCTATCCCATATACGATTAATTTGGCTCTATTTCTGGATTTACGTAAATTTTGCACTTTGTACACGTAGAGTTGATGGTTTGATTCACTTATAGGAAAGATGGGATCATCAAATTCTACACGAATATTGGCCCACCCAGTACCCATATGTGAGCCGAATTCTATGTTTGAAGCTGTCGCATAAGTATCTGAAAAGTAATTCACTGTGTGAAAACCTTACACAAATTTCACCCTATTTAAAGTTTCTAAAACAATTTTACCTTTAAACAGATGAGATACGAGGAGATATCATACGACCAGCCATTTAGATCGCTAAATGATGCCAGAGGCGTCTTTTCGTACAATCCGTTTTTCGATATGATGCACCGTTTAGCAGCAGTTATTCTGTAAATGTATGTGAACATGCATATACTTCCGTATATCGATCTACATTTATTCATTTAAGTCGATTTGTAGCGATCTAGAAAGGGGTGTGTCTTACATTGTAATTAATACTTTACAAATCAATAGTGACCCTCAGCAGGGTCTGCTGTTGTAATCAGTACTCCCCACACCGACTTTAACTAGCAATAGGAAAGGGGTCCTCCTTCAACGCCTGTGTACCATTGTAATGAATAATTCCCTTCTCGATTTTACTAGAGGTAGGCAAGGGAGCGTGCATTTTTTCAAAATTCTTTTACCTGATTCTCTTTATCATTAGATACAGGTGCCCTTTGCAAGGATGCCCCGGATTATTAAAAAAATACCCATAAAAATGTGACCGACGTTACGCATAGTGAATTGCGGTAGACAAGTGGACCTGCCGTTATCATCACAACACCGCAACTCGCACTTTACATCTGAAACAACGTCTGTGGATCTCCCTATGCTTTTTCTCGGATTAACGCCAAGAGAAATGCAATTTAAAAATTCTTATTCTCTTCTTGTACAGTAATTTACTTCGATATCCGTGTACAATGTAGAATACCGTAGCGAAGCACGGGTACATATGCTAGTATATATATAAATGTCATTGTATATATGTGTGTATGTATGTGTGTGTATTACATCTCCTCCTAAACCACTGGAGGATTTACACCGAACATGGTACACCTACGACTTAGAATCAGGAGACAAACCGCGTGGGGGTAAGACACCCCAAACCCCCTGTGGGTGGGGGCGGTAGAATAACACCCACGGTATATCCTGCCTGTCGTAAGAGGCGACTAAAAGGGGCCTCAGGGGCTCTGAACTTTGTAGCGTGGGTTGGCGACCACGGGGCCCTTAGCTGAGTCCTGGCATTGCTTCCACTTACTTGTGCCAGGCTCCTCAATTTCATCTATCCTATCCGACCACTCTTGGTCAACTCTTGTTCTTTTCCGACCCCGACGCCATTAGGTTTGCGAGGACTAAGGAGTCATTCATTTTCACGCCCTTCGTGGCTCTTGTCTTCCTTTGGCCGATATCTTCATTTTTCGAAGTGTCGGATCCCTTCCATTTTTCCCTCTGATTAGTGTTATAAATGGATGGTTGCCTAGTTGTACTTCCTTTTAAAACAATAATCACCAACCAACCAACATAAGACACCCCAAGGACACTACCCTTAGGGGTGGGGGGCGAGGGGGTCACATATAAAATATACGAAAATAGTTTCGAATATATCGTTTTCGGATTCGCTGAGATGGATAGTGATACACCGGAATTTTTCCAAGTCCAAATTATCCCCCTCTTGCTTGCGGGGCGAGGGGGGAGTGATATATCAATATAATAGAAAATAATGTCGAATCCATCCTTTTCGGGGTCGCTGAGATGAATAGTGACACTCCGGATATTTTTGACAACCCGCGTTGGGTTAAGTCACCGAAGTACCCTTAAGGCCGGGGGGGTGAGGGGGTGACATTTGAAAATATTCGAAAATAGTGTCAAATCCATACTTTTTGGGGTCACTGAGATGAATAGCGACACTCCGGATTTCTTTTGACAAACCGCGTGGGGTAAAGGGAGTAACATCTAAAATATTCGAAAATAGTGTCGAATCCATACTTTTTACGGTCACTGAGGTGAATAGTGATATTCCGGAATTTTTTAAAGTCGAAGTTCTGCCCCCTTTAGGGTGGAGGCCCCCGAGGGGGGTGTTAAATTAAATAACCGAAAATGGGTTCGAATCCATCGTTTTCGGGGTCGCATGAAATGAATAGTGACACTCCGGATTTCTTTTGATAAACCGCGTGGGGGTGAGACACCACCACGTATCCATTCAGTCGAGGGGGGGGGGGGCGAGTGGTGACATTCGAAATATTTGAAAAAGTGTCGAATCCATACTTTTTGTGGTCGCTGAGATGAATAGTGACACTCTGGAAGATTTTAAAGTCCAAGTTCAGCACCCTTTGGGGTGGGGGCGAGGGGGGCGGTCATATAAGATTATCGAAAATAGTGTCGAATCCATACTTTTTGGGGTCGCCAAGATTAATAGTGTCACCGCGGAGTTTTTAAAGTACATGTTCAGCCCCCTTTGGGGTGGGGGCGTGGGTGGAGTGATATATCAAAATGACCGAAAATAGCGTCGAATCCACACTTTTCGGGGTCGCTGAGGTGAATGGTTACACTCCGGATTTGTTTTGACAAAACACTTGGGGGTAGGACGCCCCATGTACCCATTGGGGAGCGGGGCGAGGGGGCGATATATAAAATATTCCAAAATAGTGTCGAATCCATCCTTTTCGGGGTCGCTGAGATGAATAGTCAGACTCTGTATTTTTTATTTGTCCAAATTCAACTCCCCTGGGGTGGGGGCGTGGGGGTAGTGATGCATAAACATTGTCGAAAATAATGTCGAATCCACATTTTTTGGGGTCACTGAGATGAATAGCGGCACTCCGAATTTTTTGTATCATGAGACACCCCACCTAACCCTTTTTAATATCCAATTTTAGCCTTCTTCGGGGTGGGGGAACGATGGGGAATGATATATAAAAATTGTACCGGGCGGTACACCTCCACGCCGCTAGTTCAAATATTGCGCCAATTTAATCTACTCTACAGGAGAAAGCCCAAACTTTGAAAAACTTTATTAATTCTACTGTTTCTCCGTAGATGGCTCTATGTGATTTTCGAGGTGTTTTTGTTTGCTCTGTAGCAAGAAGTGTGGACATTCTCTTCTAGATGTTACTACATAAAAACTATACCTGTGCACTCTGGTGCTATGGAATGAACCTTCTTGAAGACATATTGTATTCCTAAGTTTTATTTTAACTTAATTTTGTTCTGTGGCTTTGGGGGATTGGCAATATAAATCAGTTCTTTCCGCCCGTTTTGAATGTAACCAATCATGTATTTTCTAAATTAATTATCCACCAATCCTAGTTTTCTTCTTCAGTTTTGACATGTAATCTTTGGCTGACCAATAAATGCTTGTGGGAGGGTGTTATTATTCATGAAAGGTCTCGAATGTTCCACGAGGGTATGTAAACTGCTGATTTTCTGGGGTCGAGGCCACTTCAGTAACATCTTTTTTTGTGTATGGATATGTAGCAGGGGGCGGGAAGCGCCTCTTCCTTCAAGCAGCAGTTCTTCTACAAGGTAATGGCCTGTTAACATCTTCATTTCTAGCTAGCTCAGCAGTTTAACTCTCAGGGAAGGTTCGAAACCTTTAATATGTAACCGACCTTTTAAAATGTAAATTCTTTTCTGTCTATCTATAAAGTACAAATCTGTAAAGCGGGGATAGAGAGTGCTTCTCCCTCTCGAACTCCCCTTCATTTTGTAAAAAGGAGGTGACTACGTTTTCATAATTGTTCTTCTCTTTTTTTATGTGGTAAAATTTTCTCATACGTGTCACCTCCCTAGTATGGGATTAGCCCCTGTATAACTGGCCGAGTGCCACCTAGGTTTTTGGCAAATTCATGTAGGACTGCAAGCTACGCCTCCAGTCCATTTGGTTTTCTGGGCCATTTAATTGACCCGACATTTTGTTTTCCTCATATAAAGGCCCTGTAGGTTGGGTATTAAATACCCCTGTTTTTTGGTGTGCCTTGAGGGCAGTCTGAAGTGAAGGTTGTTGTAGCCTTTGATAGGCTTGTAATATTGAGAGCGGTTCTGCTCTTTTCTTTAACATAGTAATTAGGAGCAAGTGTTCCTTGTACTTAGGGGTTTTCTGCCCTGTAGATCTGTGATTGTGAGCTGAAAGCTCGAGAGTTAATGAATTCGGGCCGTAGCCCAGTAAATAGTGTACCTGATGTAACGTGTTGTTATTCGCTGACAAAATTCTATACTACTATTGTTAAGTTTTGAAAATATAACCTTGTTAAAATTTTAATTCATCTTTCATGCTTCAGTAGTTGAGACCTATTTCAACGAGCACCTTCTTTCTCCTCTGCAAATCCACAAAACTCCGTAACAAAAATAATAGAAAATCGTGTCGAATCCATACATTTCCATTTTTTTTGCTAATTTGCTTTACGTCGTACCGACACAGACATTTCTTACGGCGACGATGGGATAGGAAAGGCCTAGGAATTGGAAGGAAGCGGCCCTGGCCGTAATTAAGGTACAGCGATACTTTTCGAGGTCGCTGAGATGAATAATCACACTCCGGTTGTCGTTGTTCATCCCCTATCGGCATGGATATTAGAAGGGTTGGAAAGGAAAATGTTCAAAATGACCAAAAATACGGATGTATTTTTCATCCACCATAGCCCTCATATAGAATTGGTACACATATGACTTGCTATCTGAAAAAAATACTGTCGGGGTAAAACACCTCTAGCACACCTGCGGGAAATGGTGAAATATAAAAATAAACGAATTCTACTGATATTAATAACGAATACGTTCTTTACGAGGTCACAGAGTTGATCTGTGACACTCTGGATGGTGAAGTCATACTTCAGCCGCAATCACTTGAGAGGGGGTGAAAATAAATGTAAATATAACGGATATTAAGGATGTGCTGTATGTGGGTATGTTCCAGAGTTGCTCTCAACGAAACTTGGTACACATATGACTTACCATCTTAGAAAAATACTATGGAGATGAAGAATCAGAGCCTCCGTTGGGGGCGGGGAATGAGAGGGACTGACGTGCAAATTTGATGGAAAATATCAGATATTAATGTCAAAAGCCATTGTTTATGTGTCTATTATACGAACTGTGACGCTCTTGATACCGTTTAAGTCCACGTTCAGTATTAGTTGAGACAGGAGCTGAGAACGGCTTAAAAGTATATAGTATAAAATGACCGAGATTAGTGTTGAATACACTGCTTTTGGTGTCACTAGGCTGATTGTGACAGTCTCAATGACTGCCGAAATCGTGTACATCATTACGTACGGTGCGACTGGTAAATACATATAATTATTACTTTTATTTTTTGGAAAGAATCAAATACTTCCCAGTCAAGTCTAGCTACAACAAGGACAAGGTTTTACTCGAAAATTAAATAATCTAAAACTTGAAATCAGATACATCTGAATAAGTCTAAAACTACATAATACGTCGTAAAATCAATATCTTCAAAATAAATCAATAAGCATCCACCTCACACTTAACTAACTGGTAATACAAATACTAAAGGTAAACATTCAAAAGCTACCCGGACAACGCCGGGTACTAGAGCTAGTAGTTATATATACATGAACAGTAGATGCTCAATTTAAATCTTTATGAAAAATAGTTGGTATTTTATTTTTATTTCAATGTACGGCACCGAAATCCTCTAAATTCGAATACACTTGCCTTTGGTTACGCTCGCTTAAAGACTCAACATGGCGGCTCCATAAGTAACATTCGTGTCTTGACCTTCCTAGACAGACCTTGGTGCAGACACGTTTTGATTCACGTAGTTATCAACTTGATTTCCGAAGGTAGTGGGTTCGAACCCCACTTCCCGCAGCCCTGAATATGGTTACCGTGGTTTCTCATTTTCACATCAGACAAATACTGGGGCTGTTCCGTAATTAAGGCCACGGCCGCTTCCTTCCCACTCCTATCCTTTTCCTGTCCCATCGTCTCCATAAGACCTATGTGTGCAGACAAGGTCCGTCTAGGGAGGTCAAGACATGAATGTTACTTATGGAGCCGCCATGTTGAGTCTTTAAGTGAGCGTAACCAAAGGCAAGTGTATTCGAATTTGGAGGATCTAGGTACGAGACATAGAAATAAATGTAAACTAACGATTTTTCATGTAGAATTTAATTTGCTTATATTACTCATGTACTGCATATATAGGCCAAACTGTATAACACGTGACATGAATACACCCACAGCTATGCGAATAGGAAGATAATTATCATAACTTGAATTTCATTTTTTGAGAAACAAGAATCAGCAGAAGGGCTCATGTATATCTTTTTACTTCCATACAACTTGGTCTTACTGTGTTTCTTATCATTATCATATGTAAAATACGTAATATTATTGACAGAAACATAGAAGTCTGCACGTTCCCTCTGTTGTATGATGATTACATGAAACACTGAACTTAATATACTTAAACAGAGTTATAGTAAATTATCTTCAGCATTTCCTTTATTTAGGAAGTAATTACCCATACTACTGTGCCCTACTGCACTTTAAAGTTCCGTCCAGGCGAAGGCCGGTCTCGAACCCAGAGTACAGTAGTGAACGAACTCTCACAGACGTGAGCTGGTGCACATAGTCTTACCTGAACACAGTCCTCTTCATACAGCCGGGAAAGCGCTCTTCTCAGGGATAACATGGGTATAACGGGGCAACATAAAGATAAAACACTAGGACATGTGCCTACTCAGGTAAGAATTCGCTAAATCAAATAACATAAAATATCAAACAGAAAACATCGCTGCATTCAAAGTTTAACAAATAGGGATTTATTACACAAAATTGAATTATTTACAAATGAAAGAGCTTTTCAATATGATAGGGTAAAATGACGCTGAGCCGATGACAACCAGTTCACTGCCTTCACGAACAGCGGTACTGCAACAAGCATGTTACAATCGTGTAAGTAACGAAGTTTAGAAAGATGGATATCTGCTTACCTACTCATACACAGTGATTCCCATAAAAATATACAATGCCTCGCGCCGTCGAACCCCGGTGCAAACAAAAATCACCACAAATTTTACAATGACCTGACTCGGTCACGAACCCTAGTCCCATGACGAGTAAGGCGTCCAAGATACCTATGCAAACCATATAAACGGACCCAATCAACATATACATGGGTGTCAGTATAAAACGGGTCAGTGTTAAAATTTTACGTAAAACAAATAGGACATAAAAAAAGATCACACCCTGCTTTCAAAACATGAAGGTCGTTTCTTCCCCCCAGGCACCCTTGACAAACTGCAGACGTCAATAACCAACTCACAAGCCTGTGACGTCAAGCTCAACGACCTCCACCCTCACCACTTCACTTGCGGCAGCCCCCTAATTTATGAGCTCAAATGGGCGACAGGCTAAATTCTTGCCTTTCAAAAGAACACCTCACGTAGTCAGCTGCTAAAGCCCTCATTTAAATATACCTGGGCTATCTGCCCTCGTCTCAATATCTCCAGCAATCTCGCTAATCTTACTTATGCCTCTCATGGGCTAAATCCTGGTGCTACAAAACACTAATCATTAAGCGATCGTCACATGGCCATACTAGGCATTTCCAAAATCTATTCAATAAACTCTCAATGGTTGGGCTCTCTCATGTCAACTGCAAATTTTTCTTCTGCCTCTCATGGGCTCAAATCTCTTAAATATTCGGACTCGCTCGCTCTATCAGTGAATCTGGGTGAATTACTGGTCACGTCTAGGTCACAAATATACACATCTACGTCTGCAGAAACAAATGCCTAAATGCGATCTAATAAAAGTACCTATCTGTTAGACTAACCTCCTATGACCAAATGAGTTCGATCAGACCCTTACAAAAACACGTACGTTAAAATAACGCAATCAAAATGAAATATGAACTCGCTAACAAGGACTCTACAAATAACATCTACCTTAAAGTACGGGGTTCGAGTTTGAGGCCTAGCTCTAAATTACAAGGAAAATTTTCCTAATACCACAAATCTGTTGACTGACGGCCCCCATATTCCTATCTAAATTTAAATGACATGCTTGAAACAGAATTGGAAAGCTCTGACCTTATTTATCGGGGACATAGCGGAGCAGCCATCCCTGTGGACCACTGGATCTACCACATCATGATAGACTGCGGAGCTGGCATCAGATACTGTTGACCACTTGGAGACATTCTTGCTTGTGTGGCGTCTTCGTACAGCTCCCTCTGTAGTTGGAAGGTGTCCCCTTCGATGTCGTGCTGATCAGGTGCTCCCAATGTTCCTGGATCGATGCCCGTTGTCGTGTTGGCTTCAGCTCCTGGTTGTGGCTTCTTTGCAATGATGCTGTCAAACACTCGTTCTGACTTGATGCTGGGGTAACTGAAAATAAATTCATATATTACAGACTGTCCAAACTCGATGCCTGTCTCCACTACTATCGTGTCTCACACGTCACATTGACCAAGTCTCGTTCAGAGTTTTAACCTGGTACACAATAGTTTCTTCACTCCTCTCAGTCACTGTTCTTTCACCCTATCACACGGACAACAAATAGTTTCAGAATTCCTAACCTGAGCCAATATTAATTCTAGCCTTTCGTCCGTAATAACTTGACCTCATAGAAATATGAAGCTACTAGTTCATTAGTCTCTTATAAGCAGTACTTCATCTCCCCATAGCATATTCTCACAGGTACAATCTTAAATTCATCTGAATATTCAAGTTGATTACTTACTTCCTTGCAGAAATAGCAGTACGGGTAGTAGGTGTAGCTCGAAGACAAAGCGTTGTTCTCAGTATCAACAAGCAGTATGACGATTCGTTCAAGCAGCCTTTTGGTCCAAGAATGACTCTGATATGCCCGGTGGCCTTATTTTATAATCCCGGATCGCGTCATCAAGCCGCTTGACTGCGTGCAATCTTCGCGCGCCCGCGAAGTCTTCCCACATCAAATATATCATGAGCTCTAATTAGCGAATGCATTAATGAATGCAGCCCTAATGCATATCAAAATAAAGCAGAAATTATCCAGGTTGCAATTCTTGTCTCAAATCCAATGCAACTCTTCCGTAACCAAAGATATTAATTTAATTCTTTCTTCCCTCCTATAATAAGTTTAGCCGGGATCTGGGAAGCGTCCCCAATCTTCATCAAGAGGCTTGGCTTGGGACATAACTCCTTTTAATGGGTTTCTGGAGATTTCTCATAATGACACTCGCACACACTTCACACAAGAACGCTTCTTCTGGACCCCTTTATGACATATACTGTAAGACATTGGCTTCGTGGGTGGCCTAGTGTGATTCCAATATCCAGTACTCAAATTAATACATTTGTCCCAATGAACAGAATGGTTCATAGCCCCCGTGAACGACAAAATAAAATTTTGTCAAGAATTTTATTTTCCTAAATGCCGAGATCATCTCCTCATTGCAATCATATATGCTGTCAATATTCAAAACTTCATGGCACGGGACTATCTTCAGCTACAGACATGATAGCCTCCCTATCCTTCCTAACTTGGTAATAGGCATCCAGCAGAGCTAGAAATCTCCGGTGGTTACTCTCGCAGTCTTGACACTCCGTTTCTTCGCGCTGCTCAGATAGCTGTTTCTGGTTCCCTGGAGAAATCATATTTACTTCTTCTTCGTCTTCACCATAGGTTACCTCTGGTTGTTCTTCTTCGCCGTCATGTTCATCTTCTTCCGGGATGACAACCTCCTCTCTAGCCATATTTTCGGTATCTTCCTCCTCAAGTTCTTCTTCCTCTTCTTCGCCTCCTTCTTCTTCTTCTTCTTCTTCTTCTTCCTGATTGTCTAATTGATATTGGCCGGGTTGGAAAAAAGGCTTAAGATTTGATGAGTTAAAGACCTTAGTCACTGTAGCGTCCAAGCTTTGTACCTTGTATGAGTTATTTTCATAACTATGAATTATTCTATACGGCCCAGTGTATAGCTCAGCGAACTTATGGTAGTATCTCTCCGTAGGGTTAGAGACAGTGGGTGTCTTAACTAACACCAACTCGCCCACTTGTAGGGGTCTATGAAATCGTTTATTCCTAGTTCTTCGCAGCCGCTTCTCAGCCTGTGCTTTTAAGTGTTCCGCAACGTTATTAACACATATCTCTCGTGCTAGTTGAGGGTCCCTCGGGCACGGAATTACATTTTCCCAAGGACGCTTAGGCAGCTCATTATTGTGAATCCATGCTGGAATCATACCGGTCGATTCGTGTCTAGTTGTGCTAATACACTCTGTAATAATGGGCACTACAGTGTTCCACTTATAATGTTCTCTCGGGCAGTATATCCTACAATACTACTTATATACAGTGGTGTTCATCTAAATGGCTCTTCTATTTGTCAAGCTTACAGAAGTTCCCTGTCTCACGGCCGTTTCGCAACTTTCTTCACACCCTGTCTCATTCATGCTGCCTTCTAGCCTGCAGAGGTTCCTGGCACTACGTGATTGTTTACTTCTGTAGTTAGAGAGGTTCCCTCTCTCTGTTCCGCTCTTTATTTTGTGGATTAAGAGATATTCCTTTCTCTCGGTTTTCCAGTCAATTTTCTTCCGCCTTATTTCACGACACGCGGAAAGCCACCTCTTCGCAACAGTACGTTTTCTCCTCAACTGTTCCACGTAGCTTCTTGGTTTAAGCATTCGTCCCTCTTTCATATCTTCTTTTCGCCGCTTCTTCTTTCTTCTGCCGATTCTCGTCTTCCACCTACGGCGTATTCTTACTTGTCTTGCGAACCACCCAAACTGGTATCGGTATTTTTGGTTCTTCTTGCGTCTCTTGTATGACCTAGTTCTCTTTACTTTATTTTGCTTCGAATGCTGGTTATACCATTGATCGTCTCCTTCATTTCCGGCTGCTATTACTTGAAGATACTTTCCAACCGTTTCCCTTTGATTAATCTGTGCGTCCCCGGTCGGGTCTCCCATTTCTATTTGTACAGAAATCCCATTAACGTTGTTTGCTATTTTCCTTCTTATATCATCTGCCTCGACCTTGGATACTGTTACATATTCCTGACTCTCTTCTTCCATCGCAGAATTTATGAGGTCTTTACCCTCAGACGTCGTCGCGTAGCACTTGAGCTCGGCCCTTCCTGACAGGACTATGTTGCCAGATCTCTGCACCCTGAGATTCTTTAGCTGTATTTCTTCTCCCTTCTGTAGCCACACCAAAGTTGCCACTTCCCCAGCTTCCTTGCTTTGGTCTGTCTCCACCTCCGTGCTTGCTGTGTCATTCAATCCTTCTTCTGAGGCTACGGTAATATTCTCGTTTCCTGGTGTATCTTCCCTTTCTGCTTCTGCCTCCTGAACCATTGGACTGTTTGTATCTGATTGCTCCATTCGCGCCACATCGATGTCTGGCGGTTCAACCGGTGAATCAGACTGCTGAACTTCTTCGATAATTTCATCCTCGGACACCTTATCGCCGACTTTACCTTCCTTATTCTCTTCCGTGGTTTGCTCTTTCCTCCCAACTCCTTCTCGAGTCCTCGCCTCCATACTGTCTTCTACTTTCTGCTCTACTTTTTCTAGCCTCTCTTGGGTATAATCTATGCGATCTATTGCTGCTACCAGGTCTTCTTTAACGGTTCTCAGTTCGGACTGAGTCTCCTTATCTTTTTCTTCCATGCGCTGTTCTATTCCCTCGATACTATTCTTTACTTCCCGAATTTGCTTTTCTACCGTTCTGTGCGATTCTCCAACCTGTTGACTCAACTTCTCGGTCGTGGTAACACAGCATAGCCGTACATTCTCTATTTTGGTATCTAATTCTGCTATGGTTTCCCTAGTCGCTTCATTTTCAGAGGCCAATTGCTCCAAACGAATGCTAGTGTGTTCCTTTAGCTCCGTGATTTGGGTCGCTACCCGGGTTTCTGTGAGTACTAATTGTTCGGTCAAGTGTTCCTTAAGTTCTTTTACTTGTTCCGAGTTCCTAATTTCCTGTTCTTTAAATTGAGCACTGACTTGGTCGTTCAAACGCTCACCGTTCTGAACCAATAGCTCACGATTCCTAGTCACTTGTTCGTTCAAACGTTCACCAAGTGCCACAAACTGTACCTCGCTTTTGGCACCCTGTTCATTTAATAGCTCACTATTCCTATCAGTTTGTCCTTTAATAATTCCTACATCCTCTCTAAGCGCCACAAGCTGTTCGCTCAGGTGCCTCAGCACCTCTCCCATGTCTACCGACATCCAACTCACTCGTTATAACGTCCGGCGGGAAAAACCGCTCCGTATGTCTTCGATTAAATTTCAAATACTATAAATTTCCTACACTTTCTAATTTATCAAAATGTTCCTACTGCTAAACTCTCGAACTTTCAAAGCCTAAATTGGCTACCTCAATCTAATATCATGTCATTCAAACATAGGGTAACCGTCAGTACAACACTATGATACAAAATATATATACAACACAAACATAAAATTCTCCAACAAAATGTCATAAAAACAGCAAAACTACAACATGCACAAATCCAAGCTATCCGATTATACACCTGTAAAACACAACACCTTGCAGGTCAAATCCCCGCACGAATATCATCCATCACTTCAAGGAAACCACAAAATCAGCACATCCTCGCTAAACACCATCAACAGCAATATCCATCTACTAATGGTAAGACCAAAGACATAACATCACAAAATACCTCTCTGAACTGGCAGTCATTCAACCTCACAAGTTTAACAACATACTCCAAATATATCACACAGCTAACAGTACAGATCAAAGACCAAACTTGGTATATCTGCACAACACATAATTGAATGCAGCGGTCATAACATATGCCTGAAATCAAGCCTTGCACGACCTTTCTTTACCGAAATATCAGGTTCTGCTTTCATAGACACAAGCTATGACCTATAGCCCTATTCTATGGGGAAAATCAGTAAAATACCACTTGGTTGTGTGAGCTCGTTTACACAAATATCAAGCATCACCTGCCGGCATAATAAAACAAGCTGTATGACCCTCCTTACTACAATATCGGTCCTCAGTTAGCCACACCAAGTTCACAATGTAGACAATGGCGCTATGGTCCCTTTTACTGAAATATCGGGCCATTCGTTACTCGTCGTCATTAATACCGTGGCGCTATGGTTAGCCCTTTACGAAAATTCGGCCAACACGATGGCTAGTGCCATTAATACTATGCCGCTATGTTTACTCTGTCCAGGTAGCCCTTATTTACAGAAATCTCGAGCCACACGTTGGCCTGCGCCATTTATACTATGGCGCTTTATTTACACTGTCTGGGTAGCCCTCATTACAGCAATATCGAGGGCCCACTTTGGGCGCCATTTATACTATGTGCCCTACTGCACTTTAAAGTTCCGTCCAGGCGAAGGCCGGTCTCGAACCCAGAGTACAGTAGTGAACGAACTCTCACAGACGTGAGCTGGTGCACATAGTCTTACCTGAACACAGTCCTCTTCATACAGCCGGGAAAGCGCTCTTCTCAGGGATAACATGGGTATAACGGGGCAACATAAAGATAAAACACTAGGACATGTGCCTACTCAGGTAAGAATTCGCTAAATCAAATAACATAAAATATCAAACAGAAAACATCGCTGCATTCAAAGTTTAACAAATAGGGATTTATTACACAAAATTGAATTATTTACAAATGAAAGAGCTTTTCAATATGATAGGGTAAAATGACGCTGAGCCGATGACAACCAGTTCACTGCCTTCACGAACAGCGGTACTGCAACAAGCATGTTACAATCGTGTAAGTAACGAAGTTTAGAAAGATGGATATCTGCTTACCTACTCATACACAGTGATTCCCATAAAAATATACAATGCCTCGCGCCGTCGAACCCCGGTGCAAACAAAAATCACCACAAATTTTACAATGACCTGACTCGGTCACGAACCCTAGTCCCATGACGAGTAAGGCGTCCAAGATACCTATGCAAACCATATAAACGGACCCAATCAACATATACATGGGTGTCAGTATAAAACGGGTCAGTGTTAAAATTTTACGTAAAACAAATAGGACATAAAAAAAGATCACACCCTGCTTTCAAAACATGAAGGTCGTTTCTTCCCCCCAGGCACCCTTGACAAACTGCAGACGTCAATAACCAACTCACAAGCCTGTGACGTCAAGCTCAACGACCTCCACCCTCACCACTTCACTTGCGGCAGCCCCCTAATTTATGAGCTCAAATGGGCGACAGGCTAAATTCTTGCCTTTCAAAAGAACACCTCACGTAGTCAGCTGCTAAAGCCCTCATTTAAATATACCTGGGCTATCTGCCCTCGTCTCAATATCTCCAGCAATCTCGCTAATCTTACTTATGCCTCTCATGGGCTAAATCCTGGTGCTACAAAACACTAATCATTAAGCGATCGTCACATGGCCATACTAGGCATTTCCAAAATCTATTCAATAAACTCTCAATGGTTGGGCTCTCTCATGTCAACTGCAAATTTTACTTCTGCCTCTCATGGGCTCAAATCTCTTAAATATTCGGACCCGCTCGCTCTATCAGTGAATCTGGGTGAATTACTGATCACGTCTAGGTCACAACTATACACATCTACGTCTGCAGAAACAAATGCCTAAATGCGATCTAATAAAAGTACCTATCTGTTAGACTAACCTCCTATGACCAAATGAGTTCGATCAGACCCTTACAAAAACACGTACGTTAAAATAACGCAATCAAAATGAAATATGAACTCGCTAACAAGGACTCTACAAATAACATCTACCTTAAAGTACGGGGTTCGAGTTTGAGGCCTAGCTCTAAATTACAAGGAAAATTTTCCTAATACCACAAATCTGTTGACTGACGGCCCCCATATTCCTATCTAAATTTAAATGACATGCTTGAAACAGAATTGGAAAGCTCTGACCTTATTTATCGGGGACATAGCGGAGCGGCCATCCCTGTGGACCACTGGATCTACCACATCATGATAGACTGCGGAGCTGGCATCAGATACTGTTGACCACTTGGAGACATTCTTGCTTGTGTGGCGTCTTCGTACAGCTCCCTCTGTAGTTGGAAGGTGTCCCCTTCGATGTCGTGCTGATCAGGTGCTCCCAATGTTCCTGGATCGATGCCCGTTGTCGTGTTGGCTTCAGCTCCTGGTTGTGGCTTCTTTGCAATGATGCTGTCAAACACTCGTTCTGACTTGATGCTGGGGTAACTGAAAATAAATTCATATATTACAGACTGTCCAAACTCGATGCCTGTCTCCACTACTATCGTGTCTCACACGTCACATTGACCAAGTCTCGTTCAGAGTTTTAACCTGGTACACAATAGTTTCTTCACTCCTCTCAGTCACTGTTCTTTCACCCTATCACACGGACAACAAATAGTTTCAGAATTCCTAACCTGAGCCAATATTAATTCTAGCCTTTCGTCCGTAATAACTTGACCTCATAGAAATATGAAGCTACTAGTTCATTAGTCTCTTATAAGCAGTACCTCATCTCCCCATAGCATATTCTCACAGGTAAAATCTTAAATTCATCTGAATATTCAAGTTGATTACTTACTTCCTTGCAGAAATAGCAGTACGGGTAGTAGGTGTAGCTCGAAGACAAAGCGTTGTTCTCAGTACCAACACGCAGTATGACGATTCGTTCAAGCAGCCTTTTGGTCCAAGAATGACTCTGATATGCCCGGTGGCCTTATTATATAATCCCGGATCGCGTCATCAAGCCGCTTGACTGCGTGCAATCTTCGCGCGCCCGCGAAGTCTTCCCACATCAAATATATTATGAGCTCTAATTAGCGAATGCATTAATGAATGCAGCCCTAATGCATATCAAAATAAAGCAGAGATTATCCAGGTTGCAACTCTTGTCTCAAATCCAATGCAACTCTTCCGTAACCAAAGATATTAATTTAATTCTTTCTTCCCTCCTATAATAAGTTTAGCCGGGATCTGGGAAGCGTCCCCAATCTTCATCAAGAGGCTTGGCTTGGGACATAACTCCTTTTAATGGGTTTCTGGAGATTTCTCATAATGACACTCGCACACACTTCACACAAGAACGCCTCTTCTGGACCCCTTTATGACATATACTGTAAGACATTGGCTTCGTGGGTGGCCTAGTGTGATTCCAATATCCAATACTCAAATTAATACATTTGTCCCAATAAACAGAATGGTTCACTACGTTTCTGAAAGAATACCCCAGCATGTTGACAAACATTGAATGCCTCGTTAGTTGAGTGCATTAAATTATATTTGCCAACTGTTGTTATCTATTCACGCAGTAATTTCTTCACATATACAACTCGAGTGATGTTCTTAGCTACTCTAACTAGTTTATGGATAACCCATGCAGCTAAATAGTACAGAGTGGTGGCAGTGGTTGTTGTGTTGCTGATCATTGTTTTAAGAGGAAGTACAACTGGACAACCATCCGCTATTATCACTAATCAGAACTAAAAGAATGGAAGGAATCCAACACTTAGAAAAATGAAGGTATCGGTCAAAGAAATACAAAGGCCACGAAGTTCGTAGAAATGAAAGACTCCCTAAGCCTCGAATCTCTAAAACTGTCGGGGGCAGAAAAGAACAAGAGTTGACCAAGGGACGTTGGTTGGCATAGAAGCCCAGTACAAGTAAGTGAAAGCAATGACAAGACACAGCTAAGCGCCTCGTGGTCGTCAACCAACGCTCCGAAATCGAGAGTCCCTTTTATCCCCTCTTAGGTGAGGCAGGGGATAGCGCGGATGCAGCACATTGCCCCCACAGAATGGTACAAACCTACATCTACATAATGTTTATGTCAACATTGTTTGAAAACTGACGATCGCAATTTGTAGGGCTAGTCTTCATTTGGCTTTTGGCAAGAAAATAATTCAAAATAATACTCATCACATTCCTCATCAACCTCGTCATCAAAGAAGCAGAAGAAGAAGATGAATAATAATAATAATAATAAGAAGAAGAAGACCGAAAGAAGAAGAAGAAGAAGAGAAGTAGCTTGAGTCACGTAGCTATGAACTTGATTTCCAGAGGTAGTGGCTTCGAACCCCACTGTCCACAGCTCTGAATATGGTTTACCGTGGTTTCCCATTTTCACATCAGGCAAATGCTGGGGCTGTTCCTTAATTAAGACCATGGCCGCTTCCTTCCCACTCCTATCCTTTTCCTATCCCATCGTCTCCATAAGACCTATGTGTGAAGGTGCGACGTAAAGCAGATTATAAAAGTAGAAGAAGAATACTTAGGCATTTTGTGAATATTGGGCTACACTTATCGTGTCTCACTTTTATAGGAGTGGTATAACACTTGTGGTAAACCACTTCGAACCAGTTTGCTTTCATAATCTTTACCCCCTGTGGGTGCGGTGGTAGAATAACACCCACGGTATCTCCTGCCTGTCCAAAGAGGTGACATGCAGAAGCGGATTGGTGACCACGGGGCCCTTACCTGAGTGCTGGAATTTTTTCCACTTAATTGTGTCCTCAATTAGTGCCCGTGTTACGGATATTGGGAGACTTTAACTACACGTTCTGAGCGGGGGATGTTTCGCTCTTCTTGCTGCAATTTCATATCAATAGAATATTTACATGGTCATGACGCTTACAGTGTCAAGGATGACACAATGTGGACACACTCTGACCTCGTTATCATATGGCCACGATAAAATGTCCCGCTCATCCAATGCTCTCTCGCTTCTCACAGGGAATCCTAAAGACTTCCCGTCATCGTTATATAAAATAAGGCACAGTAGATATTTGTTATGTTCCATTCTCAACTTCCGTGAATTTACTGGTGAGTAAGGTGTTGGATTGGACTGCATATTTTTCTGGTTTCATTTTGGTAAATCGGTTGAACTCATAATAGATCCCAGAAAATCACTGGACGGGGGAATGCAGTATTTTGAAAATCTTCTCAATGTAAATGTGAATGTTTCTGTCGATGTCGCGAAAACCCGAGCTCATCAGGAGGAGGACAAAAAGTCTGTGAAATTAGGCTTGAAGAATTGGAGACGATGGTAAATAATCACCATTGTCGTAAAGCAACTGTAATAGATTAAATTAGACCTAAAATGGTGAAGTGTATTGGGGAGACGGGGATGAAATAGCTTAATAGAAAATTAAGGTTATCATGGAATTTTAGTAAGGTACCTTCAGATAGGACGAACGCAATAGCTGCAAGCAAGGGGACAGAAAGGGCTGCAACAACTGTGGAGGTATTTCATTGATAAGTTGTTCGCTGGCAGTTTGAAAGGGAGGATTCGGTCAGTAGTTGAGAGTATGTTGAATGAAAACCAGTGTGGTTTCAGACCACAGAGGAGCTGTCAAGATCAGATTGCCAATATGTGACAGGTGATTTTAAGAACGATACTAGAGGAATAAGCTGCCATTTTTATGTTCCGTATATCTAGAAAACACGCCAAAGTACCAGAGAAAAGTTGTTCGCCTTACAGCGGACTGCGGGATTGAGGGTAGGTTATTAAAACCAGCCAAAGCCATTTATCTTGACAAATGGGCAACGGCGAGAATTGATGCTAGAATGTTTTCTTGGTTCACCTTTGTTGTTCATAGTTTATATGGATTATCTACTGAAAGATATAAAGTGACCAGGAGGAATTCAGTTATATCGAAATGTAGTAAGCATGTCGACGACTTGGCTTTAATGGCAATAAGTAGGAAATAAAAATTAACTTTTCCAATACTAAGGTGATATCAGTAGGTAAGAAACCTAAGAGAACGGAATGTAAGTTTGGGAATACGTACTTGGAACAGGTAGATAATTTTAAGAGTTTAGGATGTGTGTGTCTTCCCAGGAAGTGTGCAGCGAATCTAATGCAATGAGTTCGCAGTTGCAATCAAGAGTATTCTGTTAGAAGGAAGTCAGCTCCACGACGAAATTATCTTTAAACCAGTCTGTTTTCAGACCAACTTTGCATTACGGTAGTGAAGACTGGGTGGACTCATGTTATCGTATGCATAAGTTCGAAGTGAGAGACATGAGAGTAGCAAGTGTAATCGCTGGTACAAACAGGTGAGAACAAAGTATGGAGGGAACTTAATGGATGAGACTGTACGCATGGAGCGACTACGGTGGTGGGATCATGTGAGGCGAATGGAGGAGGATAGGTTACCTAGCAGAATGGGGGGTAAGCGAAATAGAGGGAGACCAAGACGACGATGGTTAGACTTAGTTTGTAATGATTTAAAGATAAAAGTTATAGAACTGAAAGCGGCCAAATTCTTAGTAAAATCACAGAGGGTTGCAGACTAAACGCTGAAATGCATAACATTAACAGCACGGCTAGCTCACTCGGCTGGACTGTTTTTTCCAAGCAACAGATGTTTAGGGAATTATTATAAAATAAATGTCATTAATTAATTGTGTTTGTGCAATTATTGCCAGTGATTTTTGTGTTAGCGGTTATAACGTGTGTCTTAGTACTTCTACGCTAATCATTGATATAGGCTACTGTATTTATAGTCTTATGTATACAGTTGTGGGGAGTCCGCTGTCTGTAATGTCATTTATTTCGCCATATTTTGATATATTTACCCGTTTTCGGTCAACTCAAGATCGTATCAGTAGTGTTTAGCTTTCGTGTCTGTTTGTCTAATTGTCTGATCTCGACAAAACTTCATATATAGAGTCTAATTATCCAGGGGCAGGTTTCGATATACGTATCATTTAAAAATCCTTGAATAGACTGGGTTTACAGGAAGAACACAAGGGTTTTTTCAATTTTCTCTTACACTATTGATTGTATCTCAATCAAACTTCATATTTATGATCTACTCATCCAGGAGCAGGATCAAATATGAATATAATTTAAAATCCACTCAATACACTAAGGATTTATAGAAAGACCACAAGAGATTTATTTTCAATTTTATCTTACACTACTTATTATATCTCAACCAAATTTGGTATTTGGTGTCTATTCATCCAGGAGCAGGTTTCAATATGCATATCATTTTAAAACCACTCAATAGTCTGAGGGTTTATAGGAAGAACAGAAGAGTTTGTTTTCGATTTCATCTTACACTGTTGTAAATCTATAGGCTACAGTATATGCGAAACGCCTTAATTTAAAATAATATTGTTGTTATGAGAAAAATTTCGCTTACTCTTTAAACGACGGAGAACATTATTATTTTCCACGGGCTTCATACTCTACTGCCAGTGACGGACACTCTCTCAGAATGATCCATAACAGGAGAAAATCAAACGACGCATTATGCTTCGTTCGGCTTGAAAATTCGCCCCACCTAATGTAACTGAACACCGAGGAAAATGAGGTAGAACTTTTCCCTTTGGTGTCTGCCCGTCTGGTTATCTATCTGTTTGTATATTCATATGCATATGATGCATATGCATATGATGTCGTGGTAATCACATGGATTTGGTATTTATAGGAAGATTACTCTCGAATATTTTCGTGAGCGTTAGGTTTATCGAAAGGCTGTATATTACAAACGTTTAAGGAGAGGTCATTTACGTTCCTTTATGTCATGCACGTATTTATCGTACGACGGATAAAAACGCAGATGAATACGAAAAATGGTATTTTTAATCCAAGTCCCGTGGTACATCTCGTGCAAGGTGGGTAACGAGAAAAAAAAACCTCTAGAGCCATTTTATTCTTTTCGGTAGGGCAGATATTAAGGGAGGTATCATCAACGTTAGACCGCCACGCCAGTGGTCAGAGATACTATATGCAACCTGAGAACCACGGAGAATTTCGCACAACTACGAACCAGGACTGTTCCGTACAATAAATTCAGAAATCGTCCTCATTCTCTCTCCCTCGACTTTGTTCAGCTTAATCATATTTCGCGTTACTGCCACGCGCTTTCGTGGGGAAATATTTTAGCATATCGCAATAAACCTATGAATAGAGCCATGTTACTTCTCATACATTCCTGAAGGAAACATGTAATCCGTTGCAAATTCCCGTGCGAAGAACAGATACAAATGCTGGTTATATATAAAATTGCCCTCTTCATTTCACCTACTGATCACCTTTATCAGAACACTCCTCCGTAAAGCGACCACACTTACTGTACAAGTAGGGAGCTTCCACTGTGTCTTCATTAGCTAGAAAGAATCTCCGCGATCGCAAGTTATAAAGCATAGGAACTTCCAGTGTGGGCTAGTCGCATTTCTGTTCCCCTACAATAATACGGTATCTTCCTTAATAAGGCAAGTGTGATTGAATCTGATATCCTTGAACAGATCTGGCAGGTCTGTACCCTGCAGGGTACTGTAATCTGAAATCTTATGGGGATACATTTCCACTACAATGTGGGCACCTACTAAGGGAGGGTTTCAAAAAATTCCACATCTAAGGGGGGTGAAACGGGAATAAAACCCTGAAAACCAAAATATTCATTACTCCGAAACCGTTCACGGGACAAAGTTGAAATTTCACTGAACGATTCCTCCTTTATGTACTAGAAATGAAATAAGATAATTTTAGAAAAATTTTCAGCCCTTAAGATTTAAATGGGAGTTAAGAGTCGAAAAAGAAAGTATTTATATCTCTGAAATCGTTTGATATACGAGGTTGAAATTTCACATGATGATTCCTCCTTTTTGTCTTGCATTTCAAGTAAGATGCGTTCTTAATGCAATGCACCAGTAAGGGGTTTTGACCGGGATGTGAGGCCTGATGAGAAAAATAATAATTTCTCTGAATCCGCATGATGTACAAAGTTGAAATTTTACATGATGTTTCCTCCTCGCTGTCTTCAATTGTGTGTAAGAATTGGTCTTAAAATGATGCGCTCGTGAATTGTTCTGACCTGGATAAGTCCTGATAACAAAATATTACATTTTCTGAAACCGTTTGACTTACGAAGTTAATATCTCACGTCATTGGCGCTCTTCATTCTTACATTTAAAATAACAAGTGGTTTTAAAACAATACGTCCCAAAGGGATTTTGAATATTGGTTATTAGTGGGGGTGGTGGGGAGGGGGAGAGCGCAGTGTGAGACCTCATGTCAAATATATTCATTTCTATGATAGAGTTAAACTTACAAAGTTAAACATTTCACCAGTGGCGGCTCGTGATGATAAAAATAGGTGGGGCACGTTCAACATATTAGGAACACTAGGAATCAAATCAATTAAATTAATCTTACCTTTTTATTTCTTGCATATAAAACTGTGATTGTAGGTTCTATTTTTATCTTTGAACACTTGATTTATGCTAAGCTCTGGTCTTGGTCGGCCCGTTTCTTTAGTTAATAATCTGTTTTCGTAATTAAGCGAATTTGCTTGAGAGAGAGATTTATTAAAGAAATAAATCGTCCGTTCTCCAATGAGGGTGACCATTTGGATCCGGAATACAGTTTCAATTCGAATGGAGTTTTAAAATATCAAGAAATGAAGATTTAATCGTTGAAGCTGTTATCATCTTTTTTCCCGGGGTTAGTGGGGGAGAAATGTCAATCACGTTCTCAGGTACAGATGGAAATGAATGATTTGCGGAGTCCCTCAGTATCTGTATTACTATTTTTTCTAACTCACAGAATGGAACTTCCAATTTTTGTAAGAAGTTCGATGTCTGACTAGGGAGGGCCCCTCTTGCTCCGAATAGCAGGCCTCTGACAATCCACCGATCGATAGGTATTTTATACTTAGATGAAAGGTAAGGCAAGCATGGAATATAAATAGCTTGCTTTTCTAGGTCCACATCCCGAGCCTGATCCAGGTCCCTTTCAAAGCGAATGGTGGGATCTAAGACCACCTCTCTGTTGATGGCTACGATGTCCGCCCTCCGATTAGAGTCATCAGTAGAGATGCATTGAACCTCCTCGTATACCTCCCATCCATGCTGACTCAAGCCTTGAGCAATCGACGATCTTACACGGTGGTGGCTGTGGTTGCACATTAGTTCAGTGCTCCGGCAGAATCCCAACACATGTCCAAGGGTTTCTGTCTCCTTGCAGCCATTTTGGCGGCAACGGGTTGTGTTGAATGACCTACCGGGAACCGACCTGACTGCGGTGAGGTTGCATGTCATCTTCACTGCATTCATGTATTCAGAGGAGGACAGAGGTGATTTATGAGGCATCCAGGAGTTTGCTTTCGGGCAGTCTGAATATAACACTACTCCTTTTCCTTTATGTGGTAGCTGACACCACGACTGAAAGGATCGATTTCTCATAATTTCGTGTAGTTTCCTTCCGTCAATCTTCGGGGGGGAGACTTTCCTTTTTTATATCAAGTCTGTGGAGTGCCATATCTTGTTCTTCAGGTAACTTCCTTACGTATGGTTAAGTAGCTCACTTGATTCATTTTAAAAACACTTATGCTCGCACAGGAATACACTCAGATACATCACACTAATCTTCACACATTTTTCAGACTTGCAATGAACATCGACACCGATGGACACGATTAATCTAACGGACGTACAAGGTAAGCACAGGTTTGCTATAAACACTACTTTTGCGCGCGTTAATAATACATATGTCGACAAGAAAGTTGCTGGGTGCTATCTAGTAGGCTAGTAGGCTGTAGGAGAAGTAAGTTCAAAATACGAACTAGCGGTGAAGTGTCTCGTCGTAGAAATACTGTGACCGGGTCAATGGAATTTGTCATAACTCCCTTCACCCCTCACAGCTCGCAGAATGAGGGGATGATGTTCAGGTATAAGAACGAGTCGGTCCCATCCAGGATTAGACCTTTACTATGTTGCTTAGTTTAGTCCAGGGCTGCTAGAACAAGAACAACCACGGTGAATCATAGCCTCTTGAACTCACTGAAGATGGTCGTGACACTAATCGTGCACAATGTTGTTCTGATTTTTATAATAGTTTTAATCGGTCGAGGGGCACGTGACCATGTGACCTAAAGGCAGAACCACGCCTGCATTTCACATGAGTGGTGCTCCTCACTCTTAGATTTTATGTAAGAAGAGGTCTTGAAGTAGTACATCCCTAATTGATTTTGACTGGAGGGGCAAGTCGTTGGTGAAGCTCCGTGACGAGAATAATTTCTCTGAAACCCTTTGAAGGGGTTGATATTTTACCTGATTGTTGATCATCTATGTCTTATATTTTGAATAAGGAGTAGTCTTAATACACCCCTAAGGGGATTTGATCGGGGGTGGGGCCTGATGACAAATATATTAATGTTTCTGAAATCGTTTGACATACAAACTGAGGGTGAGTTTTACAGGTTCACCCAACGTTGAACTCTCCAAAACTGGAGACTTTTAAAGATAACTTTAATTTCAAAACCGTAGCTTTTGCATCCGGGAGATAGTGTGTTCGAACCCCACTGACGGCAGCCCTGAAAGTGGTTTTCCATTCTTTCCCATTTTCACACCAGGCATACAGTATGCTGGGACTGTACCTTAATTAAGGCCACGGCCGCTTCCTTCCTACCCCAAGGCCTTTCCTGTCCCATCGTCGCTATAAGAACTATCTGTGTCAGTGCGACGTAAAGCAAGTTGTGAAAAATAAAATAAAAGCTGTAGCAAGCACGGGCATCTTGTTAGTCAGTTATATTCTATTTCGTTCACAAAATTACCACAAGTATCGGCGTTACGTACAGTTCTCTAATACCTGGACTGAGGCAGTAGCTACTGACCAGGTAAGCGCAGATTAAGTTACATTGTAGAGATGAAAGATTGTGTTAGGTTCTTCCCAGTGCTCAGAATTTCCTCGTTATTAACAATTCAGTGGAACTTCAAACACATTGACGGATTCAGTTTCAAAATTTGTTGATTATTCTGCAAGGTGGTACAAAGAAACAATCGTATAGACTCAGCTACCGAGACGCATACCTTTTCAAGTGGTGCCATCTGGCTGGCATTGCTATCGATTTCGACATTCTGATTGTGATGCTATCTAGCAACGAAAGTGGATTTATAGTGGAATGACGCTAATTTACTTATGTCACGTGACACTTCGTTCTTCTCCAGATATCTGTAATATACCCATAACAATAACATATGGTGTTAATATATTTGACCGTCCTTCGAATATTGACTACCTTATAGGGGATCATCAATCGGACACTACCACTGAGGCAGCTTAGTCAGGTGGTTTGCGTTAAGTATTGGCAACATCGTGGTCACATGTCAAGTACCTCACGATATGCAACTGAACGAGGACGATCATGGGAATTGATGTAGAAGTTCTGAACGATTTTTCAGAGATTTATCATTGTTACCTGTATCACTGACTTCTCTTCCGCTGTATTGAAGGGATTTCAGTTCCATCCTGACCAATATTAATTAAAACAATGTTGATTTTTCTTCAGGCAAAACCATGCTGCTCTCTCTAGTTTTACTGGCGATGATTATAGAGTCATGGACCGTCTCCGCGCAGTGTGACCGGTCCACAATATTGAAATTCTCGGTGTCCAGTTGGAGGAATGAGTCGGGTCATCGGCTTGTAGCGGTGAGTATACGGGACCCATATTTCGTCCCCTTAGCAGGTTGGGACTTGTAGAAATTCAGGAATATTATGGATAAGGCTAGAAATTGGTATGTATAGTATCGAATATATTCTCCACTTAGGTGAAAATTACAATTAAACTTTACAACGTAAAGTAGTCAATATTTGAGAAAAACATAAACACTATAAAAACCAAACTACCAAAAATGTGTTCGTAATTTCGTCCCTCACCAAATTTATGAAAATTACAATTAATTTTAATATATTTTTCCTTTCTGTCTTACCAAATACGTTCCCTATAATGAATTACTTGAAGGCTGCTACAGTAACTCACGCCAGCCACCTCACTGTAGCGATTACACGCCAGGAACTACACCACACGACTGAAATGCAGTCCAGTACTGTATTTCGTACACATATCAGAGCTCACTCTGGGAATAACAGGCTCTTAATTTGAATGCTGCACTAACTCAGCTTAGCATGAAAAATGAATCCTGCTTGTATATTGAGACTGAACGTGGTGCACACAACTCACTCTCACAATAAAACAACGGGATGAGGTTACACGTGTGGGCGTGGCTAAACATTAGGTACTAGCGTTCAAACTGGAAATCCTAGAGGGACGAAATTAGGCGCGAGGACGGGATTTGGGGTACCTAATGCACGTGCGTGAGTCAATCAAAGCTCATTTCTTCACATTCACATGCTATAAAAGAATCACATCCTCAGATAAAGGCGATTTGTTCATTATTATTACACGCACATACATGCATACCTACATACATACATACATACATACATACATACATACATACATACATACATACATACATACATACATACATATTCATTATAGACTGTTATGCCATTCAGCATTCAGTCTGCAAGCCTCTGTGAATTTACTGATCGCCGCCAAAATCCTCTCTTTGTCCTCGTTCAGTTTTATATCTCTTATCTTTAAATAATTGGAAAACGAGTCTAACCAACGTCGTCTTGGTCTCCCTCTAACCCTCTTACCCTCCATAACAGTGTCCATTATTTTCCTAGGTAAACTATCGTCCTCATTTCGACTCACATGTCCACACCAATGAAGCCGGTTTATGCGTACAGCTTCATGCATCCAGTTCATTTCTAACAGCCTTTATTTCCTGATTCCGGGTACCCTCCTGCCTTTGTTCCCACCTGTTAGTACCAGCAATCATTCCCGCTACTTTTGTGTCTGCTACTTCTGCTTGCAGCTTATGAATAAGATATCCTGAGTCTACCCAGCTTTCACTCCCATAAAACAAAGCTGGCCTGTAAACAGACCGAGGTAATGATAGTTTGGTCCGGGAGCTGACTTCCTTTTTACAGAATACTGTTGTTCACAACTGCGAGCTCACTCCATTAGCTTTAATGCATCTTGATTCAATCTCACTTACTATGCTACCAGCCTGACAGAACATACTTCCTAAATAATTGACATTATTTACCAGTTCCAGTTTTGTATTCCCGATCTGTCATTCAATTATCTTGGTTTTTTTTTTACCTACTTCGTCTTAGAAAGGCTAATTTTCATACCATACTCGTTGCATCAAACATTAGGCTGCCTGCTTTCGGCACAATCTGCCATTAAGACTATGTCGTCAGCGTAGGCCAGACTGCTTACTATATTTTCACCTAACCGAATCCCTCCGTGCGTCTTTATACCTTTCAGCTCAAACAACAGAAAAGCAACTTGCAGGAGAACTCCATATACTCGGAACCATTTTCACATCTGGAAGTAGATACTGCTATTAAAAGCCTCAAACCAGGTAAAGCTGCTGGCTTTGATGGGATATTTCCTGAGTTTCTGATACATAGTAGTCCAAACACAAGGCTCTGGTTGGCTAAATTCTACTCTAATATATTATCGTCTGGACATCTGCCATATGAATTTCGGGTAAGCAAGATCATTGCAATTCTGAAACCCGGTAAACCGGAAGACCAAGTCGATAGCTACCGTCCAACAGCATTGCTGAGTGTTTGCTATAAACTCCTTGAGAGACTTGTGTACAATAGTATTAGTTCGGCCATTAATGAAATGATCCCAGTAGAGCAAGCTGGATTCAGGCAGAACCGAAGCTGTGTTGACCAGGTGCTAGCACTAACAACTCACATTGAAGCTGGTTTTCAAAGGGGTACTAAAACATCTGTAGTCTTTGTAGATCTAAAGGCTGCATATGATACTGTGTGGAGGCAAGGGTTGATGTTGAAGCTGCAACGAGTCATCCCTTGCAAAACTGTAACCACACTGATCAACAATATGCTAACCGAAAGGCTCTTCCGTGTCGTCATGTATGATGACATTAGTCGTCTTAGGAAACTAAAAGACTGGTCTTCCCCAGGGATCAGTATTGGCACCTCTTCTATTCAATCTCTACATATAGGATAACCCTGAGACAAAATCATTAAAATTTTCCTATGCAGACGACCAGCCATTGCCATTCAACATCCAGATCTCAGCCATGCCGAGGTCATCCTGACGTCTGACCTGAATACACTTAGCTGTTACTTCCGAAACTGGAGACTACAACCCAGCATGAATAAGACAGAATCTGCTTGCTTCCATCTCCACAACAAGTTGGCTACTACAAAACTCCAAGTATGCTTCAATGGCTCAGTGCTAAAGCACAATCCTAATCCAAAGTACCTCGGGGTAACGCTAGACCGAACCCTATCTTATAGAAAGCATCTTGTAAACCTCGGATCTAAGTTGAGATCACGTAATAATATTCTGTTTAAATTGTGTGGAACTTCATGGGGTGCTTCAGCGGACACATTACGACGCACTGGGCTTGGCCTTGTGTATTCTGCAGCTGAATACTGCTCTTCAGTATGGCTTAACAGTTGCCACGTGAAGAAAGTTGATGTACAACTTAACACCACCATGCGTATCATCTCTGGTACTCTGAAGCCTACTGCAACGCACTGGCTGCCAGTCCTGTCCCACATTGCTCCACCAAGCCTGCGACGTTCAAGAGCCCTTGTTCAAGAATATGATAAGATCATGTCCAATCCAACTCTACCTATCCACAGAGATGTTGCAGACCTCTGGAGACAAAGGCTGAAATCCCGTAAGCCACCAATGAAAACAGCTAAGAATCTAATGGATGCTGGTTTCAATTTACAAGAGGAATGGAAAGAGCAATGGATTCGTACAGCTCCGGAGTGGCCAAGCCTCTTTAATCCGAACCACGCCCCAGCTGGTTTCAGTTTGCCAAGAAGAACGTGGGCATCACTAAACAGGTTTCGCACTAATTGTGGAAGATCTGCATTCTCCCTTCACCAGTGGGGCTTCGGGGAATCTCCAGCGTGTGATTGTGGTGCATTAGTCCAGACCATGCATCATATAATGGACGAATGCCCTCTGCGTGCTTATGGTGGAGACCGGAAAGACTTTGCTGATGTCTCAGAATCCCTAGTGCAGTGGATAAACAATTTAGATATCCATGTGTAATTGTTCCCTACTTACCATGTATTCTTTGCAGGTTTTTCGTTTGTATAATATTGTATATACTTGTCCATTCTGTAAATTCCATACGCTTAATAATAATAATAAGCAGATGATCCATGTGAACTATGAACAGTAAAGGTGAAAAGGTACAGCCTTATCTAACCCCTGTAAGTACCTTGGCCGTGCGGTTAGGAGCGCGCAGCTGTGAGCTCGCATCCGGGAGGTAGTGGGTTCGAATCCCACTGTCGGCAGCCCTGAAGATTGTTTTCCGTGTTTTCGCATTTTCACACCAGACAAATGCTGAGGCTATGCCTTAATTAAGGCCACGGCCGCTTCCTTCCCATTCCTAGGCCTTTTCTCCCGCATCGTCGCCATAAAACCTATCTGTGCCGGTGCGGCGTAAAGCAAATAGCAAAAGAAAAAAACCCTGAGAAATTATACTGTCAATTCTCAATGCAGCCCTATTATCAACATAAATTCATTTGATTGATTTTAATAATCTACCCTTAATCCTATAGTCCCTATTGTCATTATTATTATTATTATTATTATTATTATTATTATTATTATTATTATTATTATTATTATTATTATTATTATTATTATTGCGTGTCAGAGCGTTGATACAATATAAATATACATAAACATACACATTACAATCACACAAAATACACGGCATTTAACAGATGTACAGTATATTTCGTGCGGTCACACTATGTCCATCCAACCAGCAACGACAGCAAATCCTTCTTCGGTCGCTTGAACGAGGTCTTGAAGTGTATACTAGGGTTGCCACCTGTCCCATATTTTACGAGACATCCCGTATTTGAGGTGAAAATTTTGCGTCCCGTAGGCTATTATGAACTGTTGTCCCGTAAAAACGAAGTCCTGTAACAACCTCCTTGGACTGCATTTCATCCCGCTCAAATCTGAATGTTGGATCGAAAATGATGCCTTTGTTAGATTTAATATCAATGACTACAATGTCCGCTCGTTTAATGGAACCTTATCCCTCCTTTCACTTAACCACGTAAATTACAAGATAATACATATATGAAAGAAATAACACTCTGTTATAAAACAACTAAGCAGAATAACAAATTTGGAGAACACATAATAAAGATGGAAAGCTCAACAAGTACGATAAATAGAAATCCGGAGCATAAAGGTAAAAAAGAAAGAGAAAAGTCATAATGATAAAAAGTAACATAGAAATAAAATATAATCAATGCATAAACAAAACCCAATACATAATAAAGTAATGGAAATACAAGTGTGGCCATAAATACTGATCTATGTATATGAGTTAAAAGCTAAATATTACGTACGTTTACACTACAGTAAATGCCAATGTTACCAGCCTACCTACCACAACCACACAAACTATCATTCGTCACAAATCACACGGAACAATCAGGTAATCTCTACACGCAGTCTTGAATTCTTTTTATTGACTTAGAGCTGGGTGTGAATTTCAAAGTATTGACCCAGCCACAATGAAGGATTTATTGTATATCGAAGCAGTCACACAAGTAATTGGCTGCATTTACAACTTTCTACGTCATCTCCAGTGTCCGAATTCATTTAAAATATGCTTACCTTTCTAATCCTGTTATCCACTTTCCGTAGAGTGATGGTTGTATATAACTTACATAACTGAAATCCGCATGCTCGTTTTATACTTCCATTGGATACAGGTTCAAAAATATGCCCAATATATGTTATCATCGAGCATTTACGTATAGCATTACGTGATAAGGATATCAACCCAAGGTTGTTTGAGATTATAACAAAATGTGTGAGTGATTGTCTGTATTGTGTAATCAGCGTTCACATAGCATTAAGGAAGTTTGAAGATGGAGAATAAATTGCCCTGAAAGCAATGAGAAGTTTCAGTGAATTCACCATGTCAGAAAAATCGGATACAGTATTCATATCACCTGTGCATTTTCCTAAAAAATGTCAGGAACAGTAGGCAATGGCATGTCACTAACTGCTCATTTTGAACTTAATCTGAGTTTCAACGTGGAGGAAAACTAATCTTGAGAATGCTACAATTTATTATGCTCTATGGGGAAAGATAATTGGTTTAAGCGACGGAGAACGGGCTCGAAATTCTGAGAAGAAAGACCTTGAGTTAAGTTTTGTGCAAGTCCTTAGTGAAACGTGGACTTGTTCGAGGAGGTTAAATTTAATCTAGTATTTTATTCGAAGCAAATTCTACGTAAATGGCAAGTTACTTGTAAATTTTCTTTGCAATCATATGTGTTTCGGAAAACCTGATAACTGTCCCTAATCTTGGAACCAACAGAATAAGAGCTGCAATATTTGGAGTTTTGCGCTTATATTCTGAAGAATGTTATCAACAATGTGTAGTTGTACTGTAGAAGCAGTTAACTCCTTAAGTCTCAGGGTCAGATATGAAGAAACTTATGTTACCAGATGGAAATCTGTAGGTGTGCTATCGAGAAAAGCATCCCTTGACATAGTGAAATCGCAAGAGGTTGAAGAAAAACTAGCTTCTGATGTAGTTCTTCATGTGTTAAATGGAACGTGCATTAACTTAGTAGTGGTTTCTTTTTTACATATTTACCACCAGGGACAGGTAAAACATTTCACTAGACACTGCTACGTATTATCAGACGAAACAGGTTTTCTAGCTGCACCAATCGTCTGCCGGAATAGCTTGCACACTTTTACTTGTAGAAAGAAATATTTATGCTGCATTGATTGTTATTGTCAATCGTACTTGCAGCGTAAAGCCAAACATATCTGAAGAAACCACCCTCTTGAATACAATATAAGTTATGAAGGATGAGACTCCAGTAATGCATGTGAATGCATTGTTTAGCGAAGGTCTGACGTCTGAATGGTCTGAGCAACATATCGATAAATTCCGTTGCAAATTAATCGTACTAGGTGCGGATTTACATTCTCTCGGCAATAACTAGCGGTTCACGGTGTCTGACTGTTGTAGGAGTTGGCATAAACAAATTCAGAGTGGTGAAAATTACCTAGGAAATGCACTATGAATTCTTAGAGAAAAATTTCATCGTCAATTTAAAAGTAGGAGAGGACAACGCTGGAATGACAATTATGACGCCATCAAAATTCTATTCAGAAGTACCACACATATTTGAACAATATTGTACGGTGACACTGACGTTACTACTGTCAGCACGCAGCGCTTCAAAGGAAGGAAGGTTCCTGCCACAGACTAACAAGGATACCATAGCTGACTGTTTCGGAAATACAAACCAGTTTGAAGTTTATGAAGTCACTTGTAGGTCAACTGAAGGTTACAATAAACTAGCGGACACTGTAGTCATTGATAGGAAATCTAACAAAGGCATCATGAGTGAGATGAAATGCAGTCCAAGGAGGTTGTTACAGAACTTCGATCATACAAACAGAGAGGGCGCTGCTGGCAGAACACGGCGCCAGGACAAATATCAGTTTACTTTGGGCATTTATGCTGAATATGCTCAAGACCGACTCCAATCCTCAGACCTTAATGCTATTCTCGATCGTTCAAAGATGGCGAATCGAGTAGCCGGACATGTTGGAAATGAGGGTTTGTTTTGGCTTGTTGTTATCGTATGTAGTCGGTGTAATTTAATTAAATTTGACGATAGATGTTAGTTTATTTGTAGAATATAAGTGTGCGAGTATATTTATATGAGTATATGGACACTTAGGATCTGTAATTATAAACAGTATGTGAGAATGCGTTTGTTTTGATCAATTTGTGATCCCGATTTAAGTCTAACTATGGCAATGCCTCTCATACGACTATTATTAATTTCTCTACGGAATAAAACATTAAGGGAGACATGGGTTTGGAATATAAGTTACATGGTGATTATTTTGAAGTCGATGACAAAACTGTAGTGTGCATACATCATTTTGAGAATATGTCTGAGGTTAGGGTACACTTCTCTAATTCCAAACGGTGAACCTCTTCATGTTCCTCAAAAAGTATGATGTAGATAGAATGTAATTGGTGTAATGATATTCCGTCAGTATCTATGCGCTTTAAAGTGTCGAGTGATTTAGATGCAAGTGTATTTCACAATAATTTGTGCTTGCCTGCTGAAATGTTTGACTAGATCTTGGAATATAAGAATATAACAACACTTTTAAGTGTGACAGGTGGAGCAATCTGCATACTGTTACACAGAAGAAATAGTGACTTGGAGGGATTAGCTGGGTTTGTAACGCAGGGTTTAATACTACCAACACCTTGCGATTTACCCATTATCAAGCAGATTACACCGAACTGAAACTCGTCCATATGGTTAAATATCAATGTTTAGAGTGAATAGAGATTTTGCACTCATGTTCCTTAATGGATAGAAACCTATTATATCTTTAAGTGTCTGAATATTTCATTACTAAGGTTACTATCATTGTGTGAAATGCTGCTATGCCATATGTCAATATTTTGTTAGCATTACCAGGGCCGTTTACTAGGTTAACATAATCATTTCGGGTGTACTTGGGCTGAGTGGCTCAGACGGTTAAGGCGCTAGCCTTCTGATCCTGAGTTGGCAGGTTCGTTCCTGGCTCAGTCTGGTGGTATTTGAAGGTGCTTAAATACGTCAGCCTCGTGTCAGTAGATTTACTGCAACGTAAAAGAACTACTGCAGGAATAAATTCCGGCACTTCCGCGTCTCCAAAACCGTAAAAAAGTAGTTAGTGGGACGTAAAGCCAATAACATTATTATTTAGGGTGTACTTCCCTTTCATTGGGTGCTAGACATAAGAAATTGTCCACCACTTCAAAAGTAAGGTACCGGGCGAGTTGGCCGTGCGCGTAGAGGCGCGCGGCTGTGAGCTTGCATCCGGGAGATAGTAGGTTCGAATCCCACTATCGGCAGCCCTGAAAATAGTTTTCCGTGGTTTCCCATTTTCACTCCAGGCAAATGCTGGGGCTGTACCTTAATTAAGGCCACGGCCGCTTCCTTCCAACTCCTAGGCCTTTCCTATCCCATCGTCGCCATAAGACCTATCTGTGTCGGTGCGACGTAAAGCCCATAGCAAAAAAAAGTAAGGTAACAAATTATGTTTCATAATTCTTACGAGAACGAATAAATTGAGGAAATTCACACCTTAATTTATTTTGAAACATTCAAAATGATGTTATAAATATACCGTAATTTTAACAGTTTTATTATGCATTTTCCTCCATCGAGCGAAGTGAAATTTAAGAGAAAACGTTATTTGACTAAATTAAATTTCTAAATTATCGACTTGTTGTTCTCTTTTCTAGTAGAATATAGCCTATGTGATTCTAGTCGATTATATATGGTGCGTGCTTGTTGGCGAAGCGTTTTCATACGTAAAAAGTTATTTTTCCTATGATGTTTCATTTATCACGTTAAATTACCTCCATTTTACGTGATACTTCTGCGTTAGCCAATCCGAGCAATCCGGCTACTTCGGCCGCCATGTTTTTGTGATATTATGGTCTGAGGATTGGAGTCGGTCTTGATATGCTCCGGCTGTCGGCGTAAGCGCGAAATTTCAAGTAATCATTGTCGATATACGAGACTTTTTCTGTATAATTGTAATGTATTGCAAACATAAAACAGCAGGTATTTTCGTAAATGTGATAAGTGAAGGACGTTAGTTTGCCGGAATATAGCAAAAATGGTCATATCTTGCACTGCTTATTGCAGTCAGAGATTTAAGAAGGGGAGTAAAATACCTTTTCACAGGTAAGGAATAAAATCTGTAACTGAAAAGACAGTGACATGATTGCATACCGTATCTGGGCAGCCAGAGAAAGCGAGTAAGCATATAAGTCTTGTACTCTTGTCCCCTATATGGATATTAACATGTTTACTTGTACCTTTAGGGAACTAACTAACTAACCCCATGGCACTACAGCCCTGAAGGGCCTACCAAGCGACCGCTGCCCAGCCCGCAGGCTTGCAGATTACTAGGTGCCGGGTGGTCAGCACAACGAATCCTCTCGGTCGTTATTCTTGGCTTTCTAGACCGGGGCCGCTATCTCACCATCAGATAGCTCCTCAATTCTAACCACGTAGTCAGAATGGACCTTGAACCAGCCATCATATCCAGGTAAAAATCCCTGACCTGGCCTGGAATCGAACCCGGGGCCTCCGTGTAACAGGCAGGCACGCTATTCCTACACCACGGTGCCGGCGTATCATTAGGTCGAAATGAAATATTGTACATATAATTTAGTTCTGACTTATACTACTTATACTACTTAGACCAAAGACCGAAATCCCTTCCAGGACTCACATAGTGGACTTATCTTTGAACATTTTCGACCTCCCAGCATAGCCGTAAAGTCGCGCACCATGACTGTGCGGCTGAACCAGATGCTTGGAAATAGAGGGTTGGAATCCTGGTCCTGACAGTGGCCATCCTGAGAGTGGTTTTCCCGGGTTTCCCCACACCCTTTAGAGGAAATTGCCGAGATGGTACCCAATTGGAATTCCTGGGGCACCGACCCAAATCCTAGAACCTGAAAGCTAGTTATACACGCTAGGTTATCAGACAAACTCAAGAAACACATAAGTATACCTGGATGATGGCCAATATGTCCCAAGCCCCTCAAATCAATTAACATCAACATCATTTATTTAATGTAAAGGACCGGGCTGAGTAGCTTCAACGGTAGAGTGCTGGCCTTCTGACCCCAACTTGGCAGGTTCGATCCTGGCTTAGTCCGGTGGTATTTGAAGGTGCTCGAATACGTCAGTCTCGTGTCGGTAGATTTACTGGCATGTTAAAGAACTCCTGGACAATATTTTCAAGAAGTACAGTTCTCACGGTTTAACAACGCTCCTGGAGAAGAATGGTGTATGACTTACATGTAAATATTTGTTTCCGTATTGTATGGTACATTTATTGACTGGCTGTTTTGGTGGGTTGTAGCCTACATTATTTTATCGGCACACTTTATCTTGGTGCATTTACACCCTAGTGCTGAATCGGTCGACCTCGGCAATCTTCGAGATTCGTAGTGGCAACCTTTGAAACACAAACTATGAATCGCTTAAGCATCGTTGAGCGACATCTGGCGTACACTTTACGTACTAGTACTGTTGTTGTTTACACAGCAAAGCCAAACTATAGAATTCATGCTAGGAACAAGATTCGCATCGAGAAATGTTATATAATGTGTATGTGACACAGTTATTGGCTTAAGATAATAACGGTTTAGAAACTTCATATCGATCGATCATATTCTCGATTCAATTCAGATTTCATTTTCATTCAGTTGGCAGCACTGCCTTAACCGGGACAGTTCCCTCCTTACTCCTCACCCCCGTACACAAATGCACCAAGATATAGTGTGCCGATAATACTTCCTGTCTTTCATCATATTGTAAATTGTTACAGTTTTAATGATAGTTCTGTGAATGGTGCATCTCATTAGGCTTCCTTAACTCAGTTGTACCGGTTAGTTGATATACAGTAGCCTGAGCATTTAGAAATGTTAAACAGCTTGTGGTGTGTGTGTGTGTGTGTGTGTGCTTATTCACATCTGATAGTGGCTGATAACCTACAGGTTAGGCCCTGTAAAACAATAATTATCAACCTGTATACCTGTACGGTATATCTACAAGCTAGATGTGAAGGTCTGTGAGTACGTGTGATAGTGGTGGTGATAGCAGTTCTTAAGGACAGAACATCGAGGTTATCAGCTGCATTAAGTAGTATATTAGTACCTTCAAATTTTCTTTGACGATAATTATTCTAGGTTTTAATGGGAATGGCTGCGTAATTATTGGCCACGTTTCTCGATTTATAAGACTTAATCAGATAAATATCTGCATTATTAAAAAGAACTACTTTACACAAATATTACGGAGGAATTTCAACTTATGAAACTGGAAGACAAGTAATTAAAATAGGTTAACTACGTCGTCTATTCACTCCCCCGCGTCGTTTAACTGATATGTAAACACATCAAAATATCACACATATAATGATATTTAACACTTTTCCTACAAAAAGGAAATGATATATTCCAAGGGAATTGCATTTATCACCGTCCGGCTCCCTGGCTAAATGGTTAGCGTGCTGGCCTTTGGCCACAGGGGTCCCGGGTTCGATTCCCGGCAGCGTCGGGAATTTTAACCATAATTGGTTAATTCCGCTCGTCCGGGGGCTGGGTGTATGTGTCGTCTTCAACATCATTTCATCCTCATTACGACGCGCAGGTCACCTACGGGTGTCAAATCAAAATACCTGCATCTGGCGAGCCGAACTTGTCCTTGGACACTCCCGGCACTAAAAGCCATACGCCATTTCATTTTTTTTGCATTTATCACCATCTTCTATATTTTCGTAAATGTGATAAGTGAAGTACATCAGTTTTAAATCAGTTAATCATAAGGAGCACACTTAAATGGGGATTTAAAAACACTCCGTGATGCTCTGCTCAAAGAAGACCACCTTGTTTTGGCATACATCAGCTGATCGCTCAGAGCTTGATGTTGGTGCCACGCTTGGGCGGTTTGTATGCTCAAAGTTACTAAAAAGTTAAGGCACTCTGAGCCCTGATTTCGTGACTTGGGACACAAGTAAAGAATTCATAACTGAGAAGTTATTGGTATGTTGTTTTATGTGCGCGGAACAATCACAACTCTGTGAATATTTCAAAAGGTTTTTACTTGCTCTGCATGAAATATCAACTACGATTTTGAGAGATTCATTCCAAATAGTACAAAATTATGTGTATAACTTAAAAGTTATTTGAATAAATATAATTCCTCCGTGGGGTGAGGTGAAGGGAGTAGCTTTCCGAAAATTAATAAATATTGCCACATTTTTAAAAATTCCAATGAAAATTAATTAAAAGTGTATTCTTATTGTCCTTGCGGATTAATCAGTAGGCTGAACCGTTGTGGTTTCCCTAGAATTAAGGCAGCTATCCTAAGTGGATTTTCTCTCTCTTTCTGAACTAACTAAAATCAACAATCATATACGACACTTTAAGGGGAAATGAAATCGGATTTTGGGTGAAAAAGTTCAAATTTTGTTTTCTGTCTTACATTTTTCTTTACACCGGACTCTTTAAAATGACACCTTGAACATGACTGTACAGTAATGGTAACTATTTTATTTTTCCATTTATCTGACACGTGAGCGTGGCGTCAATGCTGACTCCATAGCTGTCTCACTTCATTCGTGACTTCAAAGCTGCACCTTGTCAATGGGATGTTAATATGTGGTAAATGATTGTTGATTTCAATAGTTGGTGCCGTGCATGTGATGTTATTCTGTTTATATATATATATTTTTCCCCTTGGATTTTGTTGGATTATCCTTTGCGGCTGTTTCGAATTTTATGTTATGGCAGTATCAGTAGTTTAGTACTCTGTGGAAACGCCTAGATTTAGTGGTGACGTTTTTAAAAGGCGTATGAATTGGCAGAAGTTAAAGGAAATCAATTTTCAGGACAGTGGCAGCATACAACGAAGGGAATATTACCAAGTGTCAGGTCCTGAAAAATTAGGGTTGCATCCTGGTTCTCAGACAGTTGATGCTATGCTGGATTCAGATAAGCTCCGACTCAGAAATGCCGACGTACAGTGAAGATTTTATCCAGAAGAGCAAGCCAAGATAGGATAAGTGCCAAGAGATGCCTTTGAAGATGACGAAGGAAGTGGAGGTTGTGCAACAGGGATGTTTTAACTCTGAGCTCAGTTTTCCGTAAGTTAAAATTTTCATATTCAAGGAATTAATCTCAAATTATACTGACTCTGTTCTTCTCAACATTTCAGAACCTGTTCATTACGGTACTACAGATGTACTGAAACGGGTTTATTCCAAAATCTACCACAATGAGAGTTTTAGAGGGAAAAATATTCATAAAATATGTTGAAAAATTCATACCCACAGAAAATTAATATCCCACTCAGGAATAGCACTCACAAAAAATTATTGTTGCTGTACAGATGTTTGCATGCAATTGTATGCAATGTCAAACATTTAGATTTGTGGCCGCAGTGGTTTATAAGAAAATGTTCCCTGTATTAGGCATAACTTTGTGAAGACAGGTGATTCCATTTCCCCTTAAGTTTTACTACGAGGTTCGGTGGACGGTATTGTAAACAACCATGTATATGCTCAATTTAATTACCCCGAGGAATTGTTTAAAAGCCTAACGCAAACCGAAATGCCCTCAACAAACATCAGCTGGAAGACGCTCTAAGTACGTTACTGAGAAAATGAAAGTTATTATTTATTTATTTATTTTATTTTCGTGTGGCTATTACTAGCCGAGTGCAGCCCTTGTAAGGCAGACCCTCCTATGAGGGTGGGCGGCATCTGCCATGGGTAGGTAACTGCGTGTTATTGTGGTGGAGGATAGTGTTACGTGTGGTGTGTGAATTGCAGGGATGTTAGAGACAGCACAGACACCCAGCCCCCGGGCCATTGGAATTAACCAATGAAGGTTAAAATCCCCGACCCGGCCGGGAATCGAACCCGGGAACCTCTGAACCGAAGGCCAGTACGCTGACCATTCAGCCAACGAGTCGGACAATGAAAGTTTAATTACGCTGAAGAATTGTTTATCAGCCTAACGCAAACCGAAATGCCCTCCACAAACTTCAGCAGGAATGTGTTGTAATTACGATACTGAGAAAAGTGAAATGAAATAAGAATTTTACTTGCAGAATTACAGCATAACATTGTAGAAGGAACTGTCAAGGATTTTGTTCGTAAGGGAACTGTTACCGTACCAAGAATATATGATGTGAGCGAACCTTTTAAGTTAACAAGGTCGTTTCAAATATGTTTTACATTTTCAATAATAATGACTTATGGCTTCAGGTGTGGCCTGCTTCAGGCTAACTACATGTCCGTGAGGTTGGGGTCCTACCTAAGATGGTTTCTAATAATGAACACCACAAACACACCCAGTCCCAGCTCTAGGCGAATTAACTAATTGAGGTTAAAATCCCCGACCTGCCCGGGAACGGAACCCGAGTTCCTCTGGACCGAAGGACAGAAAGCTAATCATACAGCCATGGAGCCAGGCAACCAGCGTTGTCAACCCTACAGTTTGAACCGTTCACTAACGGTTTTTAACCCTTTATGTACGGTGTACTGTCTCGAATGTTAAACCATACGCGCTATTACGGTTCAGCAACATTTTTAAATTAACATTTTTTATTATTGGAAATATTCAGATTTTGTATACATATCTTTTTTTTGTTTGAACACACTTCATTTCCTGGATATACACGACGTAGCCTCTATTTGAATGTCGTGATTCACCTTTGAGGTGATCTGAATAGTCTGAAACGTGGGATTTTTCTGGCCGGGATTACGCTACTTCAAACTTTATCGGCTGTGAATGTCGCAGTCGTGTATTTGTTCACAAGGACACACGTAAATGAGCCCACACCGAACTCCGTCAACCGTTTCTTAACCAGCGTGAAGTGTGGCGTAACATCAAACATGTGGCCTCTAGTTGTATATTTGATAGATAACGTGATTTCGTCAAACTTATGTATAATATTGTGATGCACTTACAAATTCTTTTGCGTGAGAGTGAAGTGTTTCAATTTCTTATTGGTTGCCTTACTATGTATTAATTAAGTATATATTGATCCTTTGGTGTTTTTTTCGAATGTTACTTAAGTAAAGATGCGGTTAACTTCTGATTCTAAAACTGAAACAGGTCCTTCGACACGCAAAAATGTAAATGGGAGAGTATAGACAATGTAGCAAGTGGCTGCGTCCTCATCCAACTTGTGAAGAAAGGCCAAAGTGTTTATGTTGCATTTTCTTACTTCTAGTAATGCGTTTCAGTTAAGTATTTCTATGAGATATTATTGCTACTTGCTATTATTGCATTCATTCTATTGGATTCTAGCGTATTTGAGTGAATATTAGTACTGTACGGTTTTACGATTACTTAATTGGTGCACGGTCTTTTAATTTTCGGAGGTTGGCAACACTGCAGGCAACAATCTCAATGACGATCTGTAATTCTCAGAATCACATTTTTGACGAGATTTGTCTTTATTTGTAAAAGCTAGGCTTTATTCATTTCCAACTTTATGTAGGTCTTTCACGAGGGCAATCGCTAGATAGCAGGTTAGAACCTGGCAGAGGTAGCCTGATTTTTGAAGGGCAGAAAAAGTCCATTCGGCACTCCTTGACGTACGATGGCGGCATTGTAAAGGTCTTTCTCTGGTGACACATTTGGTGTTGTGCCATTTCACCGTTCTATAGTTGCAGTATTAGGAACAAAAATGGCGTTCCAGCCATTAAAGGATCAATATAAAAGCAGTTAACAGCGGTACGAGTCGAAAAGATAATAATTTCAACCGGCAATCACCGAAAGAACCATTCTTAGAAGGCGGTGAGAAAGAATGACAGGAGCGGATTATTTAAACTGATTATTGAAAAAAGACTTCCATTAGAACAAAAACTCAATCCAGCACTGCAGCGAAGAAAGGACGGAATCGTGTAAAGAAACGAGTTAGATATCAGATTCTATAATCAATTATTGAAGAAAGAATTAATTCCGCGACAGCACGCTCAACGTCAGCTGTAGGTTGACATATATGCGTGAAATTGTAGACCAGCTACAAGGAAACGTCAAGTTTGGTTCAGTACTACGTCACAGTTGGGCTCGGAAGCATTATATTTTGCCCGATACTGCACAACGTAGAGAGAGCGGAATTCAACTGGCTATAAAGTGCAATTCTAAAAGCACAGAAAATTTACATCAATTGAGAAAGCAAGGGAGTTGACAAATAAGAGCACATTTAGAGCTGTTATAGTCAAATTAGACGGCCCAGAACACATATTTTCTTTTATCATTGGCAGTACGAAACGGATTACATCATGTCGAAATCAACTAATGCATTGTGTTATTCTGTCCCTGACGTTCTGAAGACCACTATGATGTTCTAAGAGGCTGAGGCAGAGACTACTCCGACTATGGTGGCGCTTCACGAGATTGATGACCCAGGAGGGTGGTAATCAGCTGAGAGGACGAGATGGACCCGATTACCTAAGCCGAACCATGGAGCGAGGCCTACCATTCCCGATGAACAACAGCGAGATGGAAGACACTACCCAATAAGCAAAGTCCCCTATGAGTCGTTTCGTAAGTAGAAACCTTTATTCTTTTGGCTATATATATAATATGCTTTATGACATTGTGCGTGCGTAGTTAATATTCAAGTGTAGTTACAAGGAAGTAGGTATTCATCTGAAGTTACCGTTAATCCCATACATAGGTGTAAAATACCAGTGAATGCCGTTCGCAAGTTTATCAATGTGGTGTTAGAGAAGTGATTAATATTATTAAATCGTTGTCAGTGATGTGTTAGAGTATTAAGTGGAGGTTAATATACATGCGTGATGGCTTAACTGTATAATAAGCGAGGAGATCGTATTTAGGGAATGTTTACGACGAAGTATAGTAGCACAGTTTAATGTTGTGATGTACTTTTCTTTGATACTATGACGGTAATGATAATGTTTTTATATGTGTAGGTTATGACACATATGCTGCGTATTTGATGAAATGAGTGCCTTGAGACGCACTAATATGAATGCTACGTGATATTTGAAGTGATAAATGGTGAATGAAATAATAATATGAGTTGATAGTAAGTTATGATGGTGATAGTTATTGTTATTTGGAAAGTTGGTCATAGTATTCTTCGAGAGATGATAGTATGTGTAAATTGCGCATGCTAAGGTATATATTGAAACGTACTGTTTTCAATTGCTGTTTTTATTCCCTAATATACAAAATAGGTTAGGATACGATCTCAATGCCATCAATATAGAGTTAATTGAGTATGTAGGATCATCAGAGGAGCCGAGAGGCCAATAACGTTAATATTTAGGCCTTCACTGACTTATCTACGATCATTTTCGAGTATTCTCACTTACGGCAACTTAATTTATGGTTTTATGGGAGCAGTTTGACACATTACTGGTAACTTAGTCTTTCATATATGGATTTTAGAGGAAGGTAGAGTCTTCTAATATGTCAATTTTTCCACTCATGATATTATTTGTTGGAAAGTTAGTTGAATACACTTGGCAATGCTACATTAAGCCAGATACGCACTTTAATTGAATTTCAACCATGAATTAAAATAATAATTGAGTGATTTAGCCACATAAGCCTTATGATAGAATTAATTTGAGATTACTTACGACTTAAAGTGGACTTGAATTTGCTTATATGGAGGTCAGACAACATGAAATATGAAAGATTATGGAAATTTTCAAACTTAAATTAATGGAAATCCCTAAATAACAAACATTACTTTCTCACACGATTTTCCTACTGTGCATGGACATGGATGTGAAGTTTTCAGCAAAGTGATATTCATTTCTCTAGTCACATGGGAATTTAAGTTCAAATGATAGAATTTTTGGTAATTTTGAGGAGCAATCCAGCTCAATAAGGAAAGATTCCAAACCTTAATTAATTAATTAATTAATTAATTAATTATTGGCTATTTTCATTGCGTTTCACATTCTTAATTGAAACCATAATTTGAAATATTGTATATAGTAGGGAATATAGTTTTGTTTTCACTTAAACCAATTGGATGCATCTAATTATTTCAACTATATTGAATAATTTTTCACTTGATTATATATATAATTTAATTTTTCCTTTTCATTTGATTTTCACGGATATTACTTAATTACAACATAATATTTTGACAGGCCAGAACTAGCGTAACAGATGAAAGAGGCCTGATTTCCATTTATTTGTTAAAGGTTTTTCAAACTTGTTTTCTTTCAATGCAACATAATTACGGCACATAGAGGTGCTGATTGCGTTATGGAACCATCTACATTATTAGAGACAACTTCTAACGATACTTTACGTGAGTTTCAAATCATACTTAGACTGATTTGTCAATAAAAACTGAGTAGTGAAAATATACAAATTCTTTTAATGCCTACTTAGAATAAGAGCTAGATATAAGGCTATAATGACTTTATTTCTGATTACGATTTCGATAGCAACATGCACGAATTTCTTGAAATGCCGTAACAACCTGGATTTTGCGATAAATTTCGGCAACATGCGAGTATGGTATCCGACTGATAGCGTGTTGGAGACGTCCTTCTGCGTAGGTTGGGATTTACCATAGGCCATCGGTGTATTTTCTCACGCGGAACTCACAACCCAGCAATATTAGATAGATGGAATCGTTATTAAGAGCTAGTCTGGAACTCATGTATCCCCACCTGGACGCGGGAGCGGTACAGTGTTCATCCTACAAAATTAATTGGAACTCAGCCATGGACGCTCAATAGATATTCGGTTTATTCTTCCATCCAGTAGGCCTAGAGTAAAGGTCGATTCACACATCTCCGTGACGTGACGTGAAAATAAATCATCGTCGCCTTGTAAAAGGAAGCGATGAGTTCCAACACTTCCGTGACCTTCAGTGCTTCTCCGTGATCCGTGCCGGCAAAACGTATTTGGTCACAACGATATTTTCTTGTTTTCACGGACGTGATTCTACCCTCACACCTTCCCGCTTCTCAGATATCTTGGAATGCTGTGGTTGTCTGTGAAAGTCTGAACTACCCGAAATGAAGGACGGACTGCTGACTGAATTAGTGAAGGCACACTCTGTTTCATTTAGCTGATACGAAATACATGGAGAGGCGTGAAGAAGCGTGCATGGGACTGAATAGGAGAGAAAATGGAAGATGAACGGAAGTAATTATAACATAAGATAGAGTTTGAGGGATGTTCCACCGTTCAAGATATTGTAAAATATATTAATTTATAAAAGACCGGTTCCGACTCCCTTGGAGTCATCATCAGTTCTTGTTGAAAATCAAATCAAGGGGACTCTGATAACAATCATCATAATAACAAATTATATACCTAAAGGCGATTGCCTGTAAACACATCAATGGGTTGATAGCCTAATTCATTTGATTACTTATCAGATAAAAAAAGCTGTGTGTGATATTTAATACAAATTTAAGGAAGTTAGTAACATTACAGACAATCATGTAGGCCTGTATAGTATAATAATATCATAGCAATTAACAATGTTGTAAAAAATTGCCTTTCTGAGAATTTGACATTTTAGCATTTCCTTCGGTGTAATTGTAGGTCTCCAAAACGTGCCCTCTCTTGTTAGTGAAAGTTCGACCTCCTTCAACAGCACACTGAATGTATTTTTGTTCATCCTAAAATTTCCGTGAAATTTCATTCCGTCCTCCATGAAACCTTACTGAGAATAGAAAACTCTCATTCTAAATCTCTGTGTTTCCATATAGGATGAACCCACTCTTTCTTCCTTTCTTCCTCTGAATCCGAGATTACAGCTATCATTGACAGGTGATCATCACTAAAACTCATCATAGAACACTAGACTACTCACGTAACTGCACTGAACTGAACCGTGGGAACAGACGTCATAAATTCATTTCGGAAAGAACGGATAAGGAAATGGAGATGTGTGAATCGATCTTAAAACGGATCGTCGATATTGACGAGCAAGCAGCTAGATGACATTAACGTAATTTGTTTGCACATGGTAGATGAGACCATAAGATTATTATTATTAATATGTAGACTTCCACGACAGCTAAATGTCATGACAATAATTAATTTGGGGATATTAGGTTACGTAATGTTAATAATCTGCTGACGCGTTTCGAACCTCCGACCAGGATAGTCTTCAGAGCAGTAACAAGTTATGTACTGGCAACTGTCACTCCATAGTAACGAGACTCCAGATAGAGAGACCCTATTAGAAATATAGTTCACTAGCAAATGTACCCGTGCTTCGCTACGGTACTCTGCATTGTATACGAATATTGAAGTAAATACTGTGCATGCAGTAAATAAGATTGTTTTAAAATAGCATGTCTCTTAGCGTTATTCGAGAAACAGCATGGAGAGGTCCCCATACGTTGTTTCCAATGTAGTGCTTGTTACGGATTTGTGATGATAACGACAGGCTCACTTGCCTACTGCCATTCACAATCGAGTTGGAAAGTTTACATTATAATTGCAGGGCCCATTGCCTACTGCGCGGTCACAATCGAGTTGGGAAGTTTACATTATAATTGCAGCCCCCCTTTCCTACTTCCAGACATATTACAAATTGAGGAGTTTTTATTATAATGGCAGGAAACTTCCCTACAACCAGTGAAAATTGAGTTGTGCAGTTATCATTATAATGACAGGCCCCTTTTCCAACTGCCAGCCACCTTACTGCCAGTCACACCAACTTGGTGAGTTTCCATCAAAACAGCAGGCCAGTATGCCTAATACCAGTCACATTTTAGATGGGTACATCTGTTTATAACTGCGGGAACGCTTGCCTACAGCCAAACATAATCGGGTAAGGGGAGTTTTTTTTATTTGGTTTTTGGCATTTGGTCCGTAAGACCATGCTGCCAGCTCTGTACATTTAGAAAACAGGAAAGTCAAAGAGCAACATCTTTACAACATGGGACCGTTAATGGCATTGTGACTAATTGGTGATGGAAAGCCACGGTACAGGAACTTTGGTTGGATGAGAACAGTTTAACTACAGACTACAGAACAAACTTATCACAATGTTAAATTGGCTTCACTAAAAAATTTGGCTATTGCTTGATATATACGGATGTCATAGCTGCTGAACAACGACGAAACGGAAGTGGGAAGTGGAACTTTCAGTTGTATAAGCGTTTGATATAAATTGGTCACTTGTGGTTTGTATCTAGTGCATCCTAAAATTGTATGGTTGAGGTCTGCTTCTTGATTGGGGTCAGAGGGACAATTTGGGGAGTCTATGACTTTGAGTCTGAACAGATGACTGGGGTAAGATGCATGTCCAAGTCGCATTCTGATAATTGATGTCATATGGCGGCGAGTTAGAGATAGTAGACTGAACCATGGTCTCTGTGGGATGTGTCTCTGGATAGCGGCGTAATGCTTGCCTTTGATGCGTTGAGTTGTTGCCCAGTAATTTGACCATTCTTTGTAAGCCTGTTCCTTGATGTGGCTTTGGAAGTCCGTGTATGGTAGGCGTAGTGCTTGGAACTGGCCTTCTGTAATGCTCTGCTTTGCCAGTTGGTCTACGGTTTCATTGTGTATAATTCCAGTGTGACCTTTGATCCACATAAGATGAACTTCTTTTCCGTTTTCCTTAGCTTGGTATATGCAACTTAGGATGTCCATGATGTATTTATTCGAACGCGTGTTCCTGCATGGTTGTTCTAGTTTTTGAAGTGCACTCTTGGAGTCCGTGAGAATTAATATACTGCTGAAGTGCTGGACGCCGTACGTGATGGCTGATTTAATGGCAAGTATTTCAGCTGTGAATATTGAAGCTTCGTGGGGAAGGGAGAACATTTTGCTAGTGTTGAATGCAGGGCAGTAGTACGCATATCCGACTCCTTCATTGGTCTTAGACCCATCTGTGTATATTTGAGTATAACTGCCCCAATATGCATTGATAAAATTTGTTACTTTTTCGTTGATATTGGTATTGCAGATTATAAAATCTGGAAGATGAAATGTGGATGGTTGAAATACTGAAAGTTCATACCTCTGCCGAAATACTGGAAGCGCTGTATCTTGAAGAGTAAGGGGTATGATGTGCTGCAATTTCTTGATACTTTTGACCAATAGAGGTATCCGTAGTCTTCTGTTTGTTCTTCTGTCACACAGTGGAAGGAGGCGGCGCAGTTTAGATGTTATAGGGTGGCTAGTTATGGACGAGCGTTGCAGAAGAAAGTTTTTGGCAAGCAGATCTCGTCTTATCTGAAGGGGCATTTCTTTAGCCTCTACCAGTAGTGCGTTAGTAGGACTTGAGTTCATGGCTCCGAGACATATTCTGAGTGCGCGGAACTGCAGGACATCTAGTTTTCGAAGGACATACTGCGGTGCGTTACCGAAAAAGATGCACCCATAATCTAGTACAGATCGGATTAACGATCTATATAATTGTAATAGGACAGATGGGTCAGCTCCCCACCATACTCGACATAATGTTCTGATTATGTTTAACGTTCGGCCCACTTTAGTTGCCAGGTACTCGACGTGGGTTCTCCATGTAAGTTTACTATCGAGGTATAAGCCTAGTTGCTTGGCTGAAGTTCGTAAAGGGAAGGAGTATGGCCCAAGATGTACAGATGGTGATGTTGAGTAGAATTGCTTTCGAGTGAAGACAATAATAGAGGATTTTGTTGGGGATAAATTAAGACCTGTTTGAAATGTCCAGGCGTGGAGTTTCCTTGCAGCGTCGTCTAGCCATAAGCATGTTAACCAAAGAGACTGCGATGATGCGTAGATACATACGTCGTCTGCATACTGAAGAACTTTGACTGTTTATTTAAACATGTGATCGAGATCTGCAGTGTAGATGGCATACAGTAAAGGACTCAGTATAGCACCCTGAGGGAGTCCTTTTGTTACTAGTCTGGGCCCATACAGGGTGTTATCTTGGGTTCGAATATAGATTGTCCGCCGGAAAAATAAGTTATATATACCTCGCACGTATATTTCGGGAAGACCAAGGTCATGTAGCTTTTCAGAAAGTACTTGTATATTAACGCTGTCATATGCCCCAGATATATCGAGAAATATGGCGGTAAGGTAACCATGGTTTAGAAATGTATGTTCAATGTCCGTAGTCAGAATGCTAAGATGGTCGTAAGTAGAACGACTTTTCCGGAACCCATATTGAGAACGAGGCAATAAATTATGAAACTCTAACCACCACTCCAGTCTTAGTTTCAACAGCCGTTCAAAAGTTTTAGCTATGCATGAAGATAGAGCGATGGGTCTGTAAGAAGCAGCTTCGTTAGGATCTTTACCTTGTTTTAAAATTGGGACAATAATCTGCGTCGTCCAGTCGTCAGGAAAATTGGTTTCATTCCAAATATATGTGAAAAGTAAGAGCAATATTTCCTTGGCATTGCGAGATAAGTTAGAAAGCATGCAGTAATGTATATGGTCATATCCAGGTGCAGAGTTAGCAGTAGTTTTTAAAACTTGTTCTAATTCATGTAGCGTGAAAGGTGATGTTAGAATATCTTGCGTAGTACGGAAAAGTTCGAACGGTGGACGTTGTTTTGGAGGAAATGAGGTCGTAGGTGGAGCAATAATATCTGAAAACTCTTCTGCCCAACATTTAAGTGCTTTAGGGGTTGGCGTTTTGTTCTTCATTTTGTTAACCATCGACCATATTTGCGATAAGGGTGTATCCTTGGTCAGTTTTTCACAATAAGATCGCCAGCTATTCTTCTTTACCCTTTTCAGAAAGCGTTTGACTGCTGCATCTATATTCTTGTAATTGAGGAAATTTTCCATTGTAGTTGCTCGCTTTAACTTGCTGAGGGCCTGATTTCTCTTAGCTATCTGTCGACTGCATTCGGAATTCCACCATGGAGCAGGGAATCTTTTGGAGATGTTGGTTTGTTTTCGTTCAGGAATGGATATGGCGGCAGCGAAATTAATGGTGTGTACGAAGGCGTTGTATTTATCAAGCGTGGTTTTTTGATGTAACACAGAGTGTATATTTGCGTCTATCACCCTTCTGTATTTGACCCAGTCAGCGTTTTGAACATTCCATTTAATAGTGGGTTTGATCGGTGAAGGACGAAATGGTAAAACAGGCGAAATGATGATAGCATAATGATTAGAACCCATTGGATAGGCAAGATTTTCCAATGAAAATCATATGAGATATTAGAAGAACAAATGGTTAGGTCGACAGCGGAGAGACGTTGTCCCGGTACTGGTAACAGGGTAGCCGATCCATCGTTTAACACAAATAAATTGAACTCATCCACTATTTGTAAGACAGCATCACCATATGTGTCATTTATCTCGCAACCCCATGTTGTGCTATGTGCGTTATAATCACCACAAAAGAGAAAAGGTGGCTCTATCTGTTGCGTAAGCCGATACCATTCTTGAAGTTGAATTTTTGTTCGTGGTGGGCTATATAATGAGACCAATGAAATATCTTGGTTGTTAATGTGAACTCTTGCGGCAACGGCCTGAAAACTTGCAATCTGCGAGTGATCAATAACTGCTTCTACGTATGGAATTGTATTCTTTATTAATATTGCTACCCCTCCATATCCGTCTTCTCGGTCCTGTCGGATGACATGATAGCCAGGAATGGTTAGATTAGAATCGTTCTTAAGCCAGGTTACACTCAAGGTGGCGAAATCAATATCTTCAGTGTATAAAACTCTTCGTAAGGTCTCTTTATTCGCAAGTACGGAACGTGCGTTCCATTGGAGTATTTTATTCATTACCTGAAGTAAATATACTTGCGATCATGTTATGTATTATAGCCGGGTTAAAGGCATCGGGCGTTGTAGATTGAGCTTGAGTAAGGAGGAGCATGATAAGGTTAAATATCTTTCCGATCAAATGCTCATAATTTTTGGAGGTGGTTGTCATGATGTTATGTGGTTGGGGGGGATAGGGGTTGTGGGAAATTGGTGTTACAGGCAAATGTGGGGGAATATACTGACGTTGTTGTATCGATGGATAATTTGGTTGCGGTGTAGATGGGGGAGGAAGTCTCTGGGGCCGTTGCAATTGCTGTGGTATGCGAGGATGCACTCTCATCGGCGTTTGTTGTCTTTGAGGAGGCATTATTTGTTGTTGATGGTGCTGTGAGGTTAACGACGTGTTGGTTAAGTTGTTTACTTGCAGAGAAACCTGTTCTGGATACCGAGGCTGCATGTTAGCCGGCGGGATATCCGTGCGTGGTAGCTGTGGCTGAAAGTCCGTTGGAGACGGGACCGCTGATTGTGAGAGAGGAGGGAATTCTTCCCTGCTTTGCCAATTGAAAGACGGGGCCAGTACAGCAGTAGAATAATTTCTGTTATGGTACATTTTGATTGCTACTTCTTGAGATACATTATTCTGAGCCATAAGGTATTTAATTTCGGACCATTTCTTGTACTCGGGACACTCCCTATCCGTGGCTAAGTGTGGACCGTGGCAATACATGCATGATGGTTGTGCAGTGTCAGTACAAGTTCTTACGTCATGGGGTCCCGCACACCTACTGCAGCGTTGCTGTCCTCTGCATTGAGATAATGAATGGTTATATCTTAAACATCGGTGACATTGCATCACTGGAAATATGTAAGGTTGAACTTCGCACCGTGTTCCTAGGATATAAATATGTTGAGGTAGGTGTTGGGCACGAAATGTTATGAGGCAGACTGGAATAGGCCGCGTGTCTCCATTAGGAAGCTTCTTTGTAAATCGTTTCACTTGGGAAATGGGAATAGCACTCTGAATTTCCTTTAGAATTTCATCTTCACTAAATGTCGTGTCTACATTTCTGATAATCCCGAGCCTGTGCACAACACTGCTGGGAATATAGACATCAAGGTGTTTTTCCTTCAAAAAGTTTGATACAACTAGCTTGTTTGCTGCTATTCCGGATAAGGTCTCGATACGAAGTCTATTCTTACCAGAAGGTTTAATGTCCAGAACATGTTGACGGGGAATTATATTTTCACTAAAGATCAATCGTCCTATTGACATCGGATGTAAGTTCCCTATATTATCCTTAGTCCCTTCAACAACAACAAGGAACGGTCCGTTATCAGTATTATTGTACCTATTATTTTGACTGAGACGGGATGACGACGGTGTACCCCTAGTAGAAGATGATGGGGCAACTAATGGGGTATTAACAGAAAGGTGGTTTGATGCATTTGTGTCATTAGTTGTGTCGGAAGAGGCATTTTCATTCTCAGTATCCATGTCTATTAACTGTTCCGTATGTAAGTTGGGATCGGCACGAAAACGCTTAGTTTTAGGGTCTAAATTGCACTTCATATTAGAACTATTATGACTACATGTACCTGTACTTGATCCTCGTTCGGTTGATAAGGTGTCCGTGCTGACGTTGCTCTCTTAACGATGTCGAGTACGTAAAGTGTGATGTTGCTCCACTGGGAGGGCTGGTTGCTGTTGATCTTGAAGTCTTGATTGGAAATCAAGAGGATTTATTCGTAAAGGTGTTGTAGCTGGATCTGCATAACAAGTCTGTAGGGCAGAATTAATGATCTGCCCCGTATCGGGCGGATCATTCATAGTCCAGTTGATAATGTTAGCTGCAGTTCAAGAGCGATACATATCCTACACGAACACTGAAAGCTGTACGACGGGAATACCAGGCTATGGATGAGTCACACGTAGCGAGCACGAAAGCGACTGCACTCCACCAAGGTTGCGAACGTACTGGGTAAGGGGAGTTTTGAACAAAACTGCATGCTCCCTTGCCTTCTACAAGTCAAATCGAGAAGTGAATTATTCATTACAATGGTAGGCCTGCCTTATTAATGCCAGTTACACAGAAATTGAGAAGGAGCCCATTCCTACTGCCAGTCAAAGTCGGTGTGGGGAGTACTGATTACAATAGCAGACACACCCTTTCTCGATCGCTACAAAATCGACATCATTGAATATATATAGTTCGACATACGAACGTATGTGCTTGTTTACAATATTGCAGACCTTCATTTACAGATTAACTGCTGCTAAACGGTACATCATATCGAGAAAGGATTGTACCATAAGACGCCGGATTTAGCGGCCTAGATTGCTGGTCTTATGATATCTCATCTATTCATGGGTCAGATTGAGTTAGAAACGTGGAATAGGGTAAAATTTGTGTAAGATTATCTCACATTGCATTGCTTTTCGGATAATTAAGTGACAGCTACATACATAGCATTTGGCTCATTTATGGCTATTGGGTGGACCAATTTTCGTGTAGAGTTTGATGATTCTACCTTTCCTATAAGTGATGGAGGGTATGAATTATGTATGTGAAAAGTCCAAATTTACTTAACATCGAGAAATAGAGAAAAATCAAACGTAAAAGGGATAGAAATACGACAAAATGTCGTAAGACCAAGGTTGTAGATCACTCCAAATTGAACGGGGATTGTGCCATCCGTTATGTGATAATACTTCCCGAAGGTCTGCACCATCATTAATATTGCCTCCATATTTCGATATTCTTCGGGATAAAAAGGGGAACATTTTAAGATCTTGGAACTTTTCCGTCCGTTACAGGCTAAAACGTATAATTTTGCCAAATTTCAATATCCTTCTTCGACAGATTATGCCGCAATCTGAGGAGTGTAAAAATGAGGACTTTCAAGAAACTAAACCAAAACATATGCAGATGGACATTATTACCCCTTAAACGTGTAGTTGTACGAAATTTTCGCCAAAATAGTCAATGTACAGGCACACAGTCGTTACGATTTTATTTACATAGATAAGGAACCTGCTCCACGTACAACACCTTTTGGGCTATATCCGCTGGACTTAACCTGAAAAACGGACCGTTTATAACATCTCCCTTATTAATCCTCCTATCGACAAAATGCACATTAAAAAAAGTTTTAGAGATGGAATTCCATCACGTCTGGTCAATTTCCAGTCAGGTTGGTCTTGTACTGTATATATTGTGTAAGAGTAAAATCACCATTTCGGTTCCCTATAAACCGCCAGTCCATTCCGGGAACATGAAATGTTATTGACGATTAACACCTACTGTTGGACAGGCGGATGTTAATGCAAAGTTTGACTCAAATACCTTCAGTAGTTTTCAAGTTGTAAAAAATACGCTTTACACGCACCCGCTCTTGAGTTAAGTCCGATGGGACTTGTACCGGAAAACGGTCCGTTAATGATATCTCCCTTATTAATCCTCGTATTGAAATGATGCACATGAGGAAAAAAGGCTTAGAAGTTAATTTCCATTAAGGCAGGTAAATTTACATTAAGTTTGTTTGTGTATATTTTGTGGGAATGCAAAATCACGGTTCCGGTTTCGTATAATCCCCAAGTCAATTCAGGGATTTAGAAACAATATTTGCCCTAAAACCTACCAAAGGACAGGTAGATTCTAAATATCAAGTATGGTGGAAATATATCCAGTAGTTTCCAAGTTATAGACAAACAGACAAACATACAAACAGATACCAACACTGAATATATGCAGATGGTCATTATTACACCTGAAACGGATAACTGTACGGAAATTTCGCCGAAATCGTCAATGTACAGACACACTCTAGAAGTGCACACCTTTATTTCGATAGTTACTGCTTTGAAACTGTACGACATATCTACAAACGGACTTCACCATCAGACGCCCCTTTCAGTGCTCTACATGGTTGGTCCTATGACATCTTCTCGCATCTCCTATATTTATGGGTTAGATTGAGTTAGGGTCATTGAATGGGGTGAAATTTTGTACAGTTTTCACATACTACTTTATATTTTTGATACTCATGTGACAGCTAGAATCATAAAACTTGGCTATAACACGGCCAATGGTCATGTCAATGTGCGTGCCGAATGTCATGATTCTACCTTTCCTATAAGTGTGCCAAATGATAACATATATGTGTAAAAGTACAAAATCAACTTGAAATCGAGAAATACATCTGTATTTAACGTATTAGGGATAGAAATACGACGAAAAGTCATAGGACAAAAGTTGTAGATCTCTCCAAAATGAAACGCCATTTGCTTTCTGACTTGTGATACGACTTACTGATTAGCCACCAATTACCCCGAAACGAAAGTCTGAACCGTCGTTAAAATTGCATCCATATTTCGGAATTTTTCTGGGCCAAAATTTATACATTTGCATAGCTTAGAATATTTTCCTCAAAGTAAAGAGTGTCCAGCATTCGGGATTAGCACTCGCATACATACGTGTTAATTAAGGAAGAAAATAATACAGTTTAGTAAGTTGAAATTAATAGAAAATGGATTATAACTGAGGACATCCGGATGACGACAAATATGTAAATACCAAGTGAATGTATTGGAAAATCAAATGCTCCTCAATAAATTATGCCGGTGTGAGTTGTGGATATAAGAAAGCGGTAATCGGAAAGAAATTTAGGCGTAGGGATTCTTAGGTAATCAGATAAGAAGATGAATATTTGTGTTATTACTTAAGCTATTCGAGGGGTTATAACCTCCAATGATATTCCGCCAATATCCCGCAGAATGGCCGATTGACGACTCTCTTGCTTTCTACTCAAGGGACAACCACGAATTTAAAGGAATGATGAGGAAAATGGCAATACGTTACTTTCCTGCTGGCAAGCAGTCAGAGACGTTGCCATGGTAACCCATGTATTCGTTGTCGGTCTGTCGGTCACTCAATGCAGAGCATGGTATCGGCAGAAAATAGTACGTTTCTCCGTCATTTGAAGAGTAAGGTAAATTATGAACATAGCAAAAGTTGTTTATAATGAAGAGACCTTTCACATACGGTCCACAGACTTTACAGAAAATCAATAGTATAAGAGAAAATGGAGGAAAACCGTTGTGGTTTTCCTATAAAACCCCCGTCTTTTCAAAGATGTTAAAATGATATGCATATCAAAACCTTCCCCGGGATGAGTATACTCTAAATATGAAGTTTGGTTGAGATCTATCCAGCCGTTTCGACGTGATGGTGGAACAAACAAACAAACAAACAGACACGAAAAGTAAAAACCACCGATTCGGTCTTGAGTTGACCTAAAACGGATAGGTATTTGAAAATTTGGCAAAACAAAAGAAATTACAGACAGCGGACCCCCTACAACTTTATTTATAAGATTCCAGGAACTCCAGACTCAAGGAGGAATATATTGACGAGTTAACTATGGAAGGTAGCCTTCCATTTGGTTGAAATATGTCGATGACACGTTTTTGTTATCTGGCCCCACGGTGAACACGAATTATCCATATTTTTGGATCACTTGAACTGCATACATCTAAACATTACATGGATACTTGCCGTTCTTGGATGTTTTGGTTTCTAGGAAATCAGATGGAACTTTAGGTTATTCGGTTTACCGCAAATCCACCCATACCAATAGATATCTTCATGGGTCCTCTCATCACCATCCTTGCCAAAAGCGTGCTGTGCTCAACACTCTTATCAGCCGAGCAAGGGAAGTTCGTGAGAAGGATAAGGTAAACGGTGAACTTGAGTTCCTAACCATATTATACCTGAGCAATTGCTACTCAAGGAAGCAGATTGACGAATTGCTACATCCTAAGCCAAAAGACAGATTTTCACATGATTCTCGTCCTTTGAGTCTGGCCTTCTTGCCGTACGAACAATCTGTCACGGAGAGGATTGGCAATATTCTCAGAAGGCACAATATCAAGAACATTCCAAAGCCTAATATCATCACAAGCAATTGCTTGCGAGCTGTGAAAAGAACCTATTGGTTTAAAGTGTGCTGGAATATATATGATTCCTTGCTCCTGAGGATCGGTTTATTTTGGCCAAACATGTAGCAAAGCCCGCCAGGTGGCCATGATCCTTAAGGCGTTGACACCGAAGTTAGCCGGTTCGAGTCCCGTTGCTCGAAAACATTTTCACCATCATAATGTAGGCTGCAGGGTATGAGAGGTGGTGATAGACAATTTCTAAACACTAGATTGTGTACCAAAATCCTAGATTAAATTCCAAACCTCTCCGCAGTGCTCATATGGAGCGAGGGCATATGACTCTGTTGGTGATTTGTCTGGCGGATGGGGACGTAAGACCTTGAGCAGGCCCCTTGGTGCTATTCGATAGGAGCAGGCTATGTGCCGGCATCGGGTTTCACTTCTCCCTTCCAACTACCATCCATCACGTCCTTCATTTCATCTCATTAAGTCCTCTGATGAGCTTGACGTCAGGAAGGGCATCCGGCCATAAGAACCCGCCACGAAAGATTCATCTCAGCTCATACCCGAGCCCGTAGAGAAACGGGACAAGGGTTGGAGAAACGTGTAGGAAGGTAGCAACGAGTGTTAAAAAACACCGTAGGCACTTACGTCTTTGCCAGGCAGAGAAGTCTGCTGTGGCAGAACACGCCATACACAATGGCCATCAAAACATTTTTGATGCAAGTTCTATCATTTATAAAGAGAAACATTTTATACCTAGTGAGGCGATATAAATTGCTAAACATCCGAATAATTTTAACAGAGGTGACGGCTATATACTGAGTAGATTATGGCTGCCCTCCATAGTTAATTCGCCAGTATCTTTCTCCTTGACTCTGGAGACCTTGGAATGAACTATATTTCTAACAGGGTCTCTCTCTATCCTGAGTCTGGTTACTATGGAGTGACAGTTTATAGTACATTATTTGTTTTTGCTCTGAAGACGATCCTGGTCGGAGGATCGAAACGCGTCAGCAGATTATTAACATTTCGCGACCTAATATCCCCAAATTAAGTGTTATTATTATTCAGATCATTAAATGATATATCACCAAGTCAAGAAATGAGTAATTATGTATTGAGCATAATTTCCGATGATGACTGCCATGAAACCAGCCAGATTTCCTGCTATCGAATGTTACGTAAAGTATCGAAGGTAATTTTGGAAGTTGACTGCTATGAAATAATTGCTGCAGTGGAATTTGAAGGTATGTTCAGCCTCAACGTGGTTTATTCTTCAAAGAAATAAGAAGGCTGAATTAAGTGTGCTTTATAGAGCCATGTTCTACACACACAGGAAGATATACGTACTTTCATGAGGAGTTCATTTGCATACCATACACCACCAAACTTGTAGATGTCCACGCCGTATATACAAGCAGATCAAAATGAATTGTTCACGTGTCTGTAACGAATTTCTTGTATCATGAACCTTTTACACGTGCTAAGAATGGTCAAGTGGGCTGGACAGGTAGCCATTAAAGAATGTCATAAAAGACGTACACTTGAATCAAGTACGAGAGGCATATTACATTATCGGCTTTGAATATTTCCTTTGACGATGGGGACAACCCAACTGGTCGTCATGTTGTCGTGCCCCACAGCGCGCTACTCTGCGAACCTTCCAGAAGCGCTGCGTGTTCCTGATAGCGAGCATACGGAGCAGTGACGTCATCCCGCTAGTGGCTTACTATCGTGGAAAAAGTATAGATATCCTTTATCCTTTGTCCTTCATAGAAACAAGCTATACCAACATTTAGCTTATTTCATTCTACGTTTAATTATGTGAAGTAGAAATTGTTATCGTATCCAATTAAAATTTTAACGCAGGTTGAACACAACGCAGGTTGAACACACACACAAAAAACAATTGCCGGTCTTTTCTTCCATTTCCAACGGAGCGTTCACTTTGAAAATTCACTACTTTAAAAGTATTGATATGATCTTCACTAAATTTAATAAGGCTTACAGCAACTTATTGTTGATTTGTATACCAAGCTTTTATTTAATCTGATATTTGTGAAGAAAGTTGTTGTAAAGTTTGTGAAACAACATTTTCTCATTACTGGGTGATCATAGCCGTAAACAATTCAGCTCATTATGAAGCTCATGAGAATGTCTGGCTAAAATTAAAACGGATTTTCTCTGCATGCAGTTGTTGATTTTATATATATATATTTTGTTATTTGCTTTACGTCGCGCCGACACAGATAGGTCTTATGGCGACGATGAGGCAGGAAGGGGCTAGGAGTGGGAAGGAAGCGGCCGTGGCCTTAATTAAGGTACAGCCCCAGCATTTGCCTGGTGTGAAAATGGGAAACCACGGAAAACCATTTTCAGGGCTGCCTACAGTGGGACTCGAACCCACGATCTCCCGAATACTGGATACTGGGCGCACTTAAGCGACTGCAGCTATCGAGCTCGGTATTATTAATTTTATATTGATTTATATTTAACTGAGTGGTTTTGAGGGAAGAAAGCCGTCTAGGTGGAGATTGTGGGCGCAATCCTGTTTCTACAATGTATTAATGACATTCCCTGCACTACCAAAACCTTCACGGCCATCTACGCCGACAACACGGCCAATATGGCCAAAAGCCGCAACCCAGACTTAGCAACACGTACAGTAACACTTAAAGAGGCTCGAACCCTGTCTCACCAAATGGAAAATCCAGGTCAATCCCCGCAAAACGAAGTCTGTTCTCTTCACTCGGAGACACCTACAACCTCAACAACACCTAACACCACACAACCAACCTATCCAGCGGGTCACAAGTCACAAATATCCTGGAATTACACCAGACGCAACACTCAGATTATACAATACAGCGATCTAGACAGCATATTCTAATGCTATACCCACTCATACATAAGCGTAGCACTCTCTCAGCGAAATGTAAAATGTAAAATAATAAACCTACACTACACTCATGGGCTTTATTACCCACTCCACTATAATTATACAAAATACAGTATAAGTCATTCAAAACTGCGCACTTCACCTAGCAGTTAAACACTACACCATCCCCACAGTAGAACTACACGACATCACACAAGTACTCTACATTCTAGATTACGCACTAACACTCACCACAAACTTCTACAACAATACCCAACATAACTGTAAACCACTCATTAAAAATGTAGGACAATACGAACCAGACCAACGAGATAAAATTAACAGACGCCCTAAATACATATTCCTAATTAAGGACATTCTCATCAACCCTGATGAAACAATCTACAGCCGTCATAATGAAGACCTAACACTTCAACCACATCAAACAGGATCAAATAACCCTTTAGGTCTTAATATAAATTCAGATAAAATCCCATTTCACCCCTACTTCTCCTTCAAACATATTTTCGGTTTAATTTTTATAGCCATAAGTAACCTGTAATTAATTAACACACACCAAACTGTTACTCTCACAACACAGATAAAGTCAACCTCTGCGGTGTACATGTTCACGTGATTAGCTGATACACCGGAGGACCGGGTTCGATTCCCGGCTTTGCCACGAAATTTGAAAAGTGTTACGAGGGCTGGAACGGGGTCCGCTCAGTCTCGGGAGGTCAACTGAGTATACGGTGGTTCGATTCTCACCTCGAGGTGGTTTGCAGTGGTTTCCCACTTCTCCTGCAGGCAAATGCCGGGATGGTACCTAACTTAAGGCCACGGCCGCATCCTTCCCACTTTTGTCTATCCCTTGCAATCGTCCCATCTCTCCGCAAGGCCCCTGTTCAGCATAGCAAGTGGGGTAGCCTGGGCGAAGTACTGGTCCTCCTCCCAGTTGTATTCCCAACGCCAAGTCAGAGGTGGAATCCCGCGCTGAGTCCGAGGGATAAACCAACCCTGGAGGGTAAACTGTTTAAGGAGGAAAGAAAGAAAGAAACAAACAAACAGATAGGAGTCGTTTTTACAACTGATTCCCCGTTAAGCTAGTCGCACCACATCAGCCGAGGTGAAGTACCACCAGCTGCCAACAATGCTGTAATTAAATAATATCCGCAATTACTTATTTAGCCTTAGCAATAAATAAGTAGCGTGGCCGTTGTAACCACAAAGCAACACTGGGCCTGGATAGTATCTGGATGGATCACCATATAGCACTACCACATCGTGCACACTAATTCACTGTGTCAACAAGCAACCCATGATCCTGGACACACTATACACATAAACAAGCACACCTTAATTGCTAGTAAATTATTAAATGACATCAAAATTCGCGAGATAAAATGTAAAGTCATTTGTGGTATTTGCTGAACGTCCAGAACTTAATAACTGCGTGAGCACACGGACATGTCCTTCGTCTCTAGAATGGTCGAACGGTGGGTCGAACATTCCAAAGACGTGTTGAAGTATAACAGTTCTAGGTAGCAACCGCTGCCACTATGAAAGCCGCATGTTCGTGTACTGGGATGCAGCACCTGTAGTGAACTCTATCATCGTATTCGAGCAGCTTTGGTCTCCTCGCTACGATCTAGGAAGTCCACTGCGTGTCACCATGTGGCACCAACAGGGGAGTGATAAACTAGAAGCTGTAAAATAATAATAATAGTAATCGTATGGCCTCAGCTACCGTGTGCAGACATTTCAATTTGACGCCATCTAACTGTCTGCTCGTCAATTTCGACGTTCCGTTTTACTCTAGGCCACCACTAGACGGCAGACCGAGTAAACCGAAACTCTCTTGGGCGTCTATGGCTGAGATTTAATGAATTTTGTCGGGTAAACACCAAATGTGTCACCAGAGATCTTTTACATGCCGACATCGTACGACATGGAGTGTCGAATGGACTTTTTTCCGCCCTTCAAAAATCCGACTGCCTCTGCCGGGTTTGAAGCCGCTATCTTGGGATCCGGAGGCCGACACTCTACCGCTGATCCACAGAGGCAGCTACTAGAAGCTGTGAGGTACCTACAGTACGTCCAGGATCCAGGGGTTCTGCTTGAGACCAGCTTACAGCAAGCAAAGGAGATTGATGCAGAGATAAAATCTACGAGCCATGTCTTCCATAACACAGTGAGAAATATAACATCCCTTAATAAAGTGGAGGGTGTACGATCTACATCTCGGAGCTAGAGGCGGCATGGCTCGTATTCGGGTAGAGCTGGGTTTCTCAATGGGCTTTCTACAGGATACATTCCTGACCTTGGTGAAGGATTCTCACACAATTTTATATGACCCTTGAATATCTACAGCCTGTTTCCAGTCACTCGACCGGGTCAGGAATGGAATTACAGTGACTCTATATGTACAGTGTGGCCAAGGCCAGTCCAGCCGCCATGTTTTAGCCAAGTACTCAGTCAGCTGATAGATGAAGGAGAGTGATATTATTATTATTATTATTATTTCAATAAAGAATAGACTAGGTCAATATTTTAAGATGTTATTTATTTTGCTTATGCGGTATGTATATAGGCCTTTCCGTATTTGTTATATTCAGAGTCTGACTACCTGATGTAAGACTTCAAAATTTAGAGTTATACGTGGTTTAGGCCTACAAGTCACAATTATTGAAGAGGTTAGAAATTCTTTCTTGGTAGCTAGGCCTATCATAACATTTATATTATAATACATGTGGCATAAAATAGTATAGTCATTGTCTTGAATAATATATGTGGTGACTGTAAAGTTAGCCTACATTTAATTTTTTTCTATTTGCTTTACGGCGCACCGACACAGATAGGAGACATTGTCAAGGTCTCTGATCCACTCATGCGCTCTGCGCTCTTTTCAGTGAACTCAAGTGTCAAGCGATATCTCGACAGAAATTTATGAATAGTTAAAAGATAGAGTTATAATAATGGTCGAGCATATACAGTCGTATAGAACTCGCTTATCATGTTAATTAAGACACTCTTAAACAAACTATAAAACTCGTGTCTTAATTATTGGCGTTATAGGCTTGTTGCATAATGTACTATTATTTGCGAATGACCACTTAGGATCACGCTGCAATTCATTTTTTCTTTGTCTGAAGTTTCCTCTTCTTCCAGTACTCCTTCATATGGGCGCTATGCTGTTTCTTCTATTCTATCAGTCCAGGCTCTTCCCCTCTTTGCAGTTCTTTCGACTTGAAACCCTTCCAAATTTTGAATCATGGTCCGAAATGTTTTCCTGTGTAACATCTGAACTTCCTGGATGTTGGAATTCTCTAAATCTTTACGAACTTCCTTAATCCATGCCGTCGTTATCTTCTTGTTCCACAGGTAGTCGAATAATTTTTGCTTAGTCTGTATTTGTCCATTCTGTACAAATGTCTGAGAAGTGATAACCTCCTCTGAAGTTTTCCCTATATTTTTGTAGACTTTATTTTTGGTCCGTAGTCTCCAGTTGGTTTCAGTCTGGATTGGGCCCAAGATTATCCGTAGTATTCTCCTTTCTAGGATCTCCAGCTTCTCCGAATTGTAATTCATATTTTAATATCTAAAGGATGCATTTTAAAGTTTCATTAAGAATTATTCTTTGTAGCTTAATACTTTTGAAATAACATGTAAATTATTCTGTATCCATGCGCCCAGCTCTATCAACAGTCAGATATTTATTTCTACAATAGTGTTTTCCTGTTATGATACTATTCCTTTGAGAACAAAGTATTTCCGTTTAATGACAATTACTTCAATATTTCTAAAGTTTTATTCAGCCAACTACATAAATTATGAATCAAATTTCAAAAACTGTTGTATATACGAAACCAGGCCAAAAAGGAATAATAATAATAATAATAATAATAATAATAATAATAATAATAATAATAATAATAATAATAATAATAATAATAATAATAATAATAACCACAAGTTTACAGGAATGATGACGAAAATGGCAATACGTAACTTTCCTGCTGGCAAGCAGTCAGACACGTTGCCATGGTAACTTGTAGGTTCGTTGTCGGTCTGTCGGTCACTCAATGCAGAGTAATTTTCTCCGTCATTTGAAGTGTAAGCTAAATTATGAACATAACAAAAGTTGCGTATAATGAAGATGTGTTTCACATACAATCCACGGATTTCACAGAATATCAATAGCATAAGAGAAAATGGAGGAAAACCGTGTTGGTTTTCCTATAAATCTCACTTCTATTGACATATTTTTAAATTATTGCATACCAAAACCTTCTCCTGGAAAAGTATGCTCTATATATGACGTTTGGTCGAGATCTATTCAGCCGTTTTGCCGTGATGGTGTAACAAACAGACACGAAAAATATAAACCACTTATTCGGTCTTGAGTTGACCTAAAGCGGATAAATATCTAAAAAATTTGCAAAAGAAGCGAAATTACAGACATCGGACCCCCTACAACTTTATTTACATAGATTGCTATGAATTAATAAAGGCCTAGGTTTCATACAGAAATGACAGATGTCAATTGAAAGATATGGACTGTGGGACCATGACGGAATAGATACAGAAATAAATCACTCTCAGTATTTAACTTGGTAGATGTTTGTTATGAGTGGTAGTGAAACCGAATATGATGATACACATGTAAATGAAAATTATCAAAAGATCACCCTCCATTATCCGATAGGCAAGCAATCACCTTTACAGTCACCAGATTTATTAATTTCGAAACGAACGAGGAATCTCTTTCCCCCCGAACAGTTTGTTACAACATTTCCTAGCACTAGAAGACCCGTACTGCTCCCCAGGATTGATTTTGATTTGCCTGTCGTCGTCATATTGCTTTTCCTGCCATTTTTAATGCTTTTATGACCATTTAACAAGAAGCGCGTTATGGTATGCGGCAGTTCGTAGTTAGAATTAATCCAGTCTGGCGTCGTCATGTCGTCTGTTTGGTAAAAATCTATCCCTGTCTTCGCTTTTTTTTAATCCTACAGTTCTTGATGTAAAGCTTGCTGTTGTGTCGTAGAAGGCAATGGTATATTTTAATCGCAGTTCTTCTATATAAAAGGGTTGTCTTGTGAGCTCATAGGTTAGTTTGAAGGAGCGTTTCCTTTTTTAAGATACACGTCCTTCACTCTTTGTAGTGTGGCTAGGTTATCCTTCAATATGTGTTCCCAGATAATATGTCATGAGGTCATGATGGGGTCTGTTTATTTCTCGTATCAGCATGTAAGTTATTAAGAACGCTCTGCCATCTTTTGAATATATTGCAAGCTGGGAAAGTTTAGAGAATCAGAGAGTATCTACGAGGGGCGAACTATGTAGATTTACACTTTCTTTTTTGTACGTCGGCGTATGGTTCACATTTCACTTTTGAAGGTGGTAACGTATAACTGGTGTCTTGTTCCACCGCTTGGTAGCACCACGCGCAGAGAGGCCAACGAATGCACTCGTCATAGCCATTATATAACAACACTGTCAGCGCAGGAGCAGGCAACATGGAAAGCAACCGTCAGGGATAGCGCTATACGACTTGGTTCCTATGGAAAGAAAGTGTGGCCACTGCAGAAATTCATCAGCGCTTGGTGGCGGTCTGTGGAGAATATCCGCCGTCACGGAAAACAGTTTACAACTGGGTGAAAAACTGGGAAAAAGGGCGCACATCGGTGGACAAGGGAACCAGCTGGAAGGAATGTGTCAGTGTCAACACCAGCCAAATTGCACGGATCGAACAGGCCATCCGATGAAAGGGAGGCAGCCACGGGAATTAGTCGAAACACTCTGCAGCCACTTACAGTTGGAGAAGGTGTCATCCACTTGGGTGGGTTCCTAGGCTAGACGAAAAAGCAGAGGCGTGTGGACGTGTGCAACGCCATGACCAAAATCAAGCTGACTTCATGGCTAGGCTTGTGACTGGTGATGAGACATGGCTTCTGCAGCATGGCAATGCCCGTCCCCATATTAACCGATAGATCACCGCTGCAATTGATCAAATGGGATTCACGGTGCTGCCACACCCACCGTACTCTCCCGACGTGGTACCAAGTGATCATCACCTGTTCGGGAACATGAAGAAACCTCGGAAAACCATCCTCAGGGCTGCCGACAGTGGGATTCAAACCCACTATCTCACGGATGCAAGCTCACATCCGCGCGCCCCTAACCGCACGGCCAACTCGCCCGGTGTGCATACAGTTACAAAGAGATTATGTTGAGAAAGTGAACCTAACAACTGATGTGTAATGTACTTCATTTGAGTAGAAAAGATAAAGTGTAAAAATATAGTACGCCCTACGTAGCAGCGAATATTCTTCTTCTGTGATCAGAGGAAGAGTATATTGTCTGGCTTGACAGGTAGTAATCAAACATGGCTGCATGCAGTCACATTACGTAGGATGAAAATCACATATGTATATCAGTATAATAATGAAAGTGTTAGTCGCTTAGCAACCTGCTAAGTACAGAATGTATTGTGGGTTAGGAGCCTTTGCCAGCAGTTATTGGAGTGATCATTTAATGATTTGATTTTACCCCCTGTGGGTGGTGGACGCAGACGCAGAATACACCCACGGTATTCCATGCCTGCCGTAAGAAGCGACTAAAAGGGCGACCAAGGGATGATAGTATTAGAACTACATCTGACTTGTACCACCACGCGTGGAACACCATGGGTCGCTTTTACTTGCGTATAGTACCACTTTGTTAGGTACCAAATAGGTTTGTGATTAGTAGCACGCAGGAGTACCGTGCGATCAGCCTCCACTTAGAGTGCACTGCCGGCTTTTACAGTACCTATGATTGGTACCACTATATGAGCGACACCATGGGTGAGCTACACCATGGCTCTGGCTTGCCTATGATTAGCACCCACTATATGAGGAACACCACGGGAAAGTACGAGTCCCTGTGGTTAGTAGACTTATGTGATGAATACCATAGGTTTGCGTTGCCTGTAAATGCCGCCGCAATATCTGTATTACATGTGCGAATTTCACTACCTGTGAGTAATACCGTAATGTGTGGAATACCGCGAGCCCCCGCTACTTTTGATTAGTACCGCACCATGACAAATACCATGGTTCTACTTTCCTAGCGACAAGTACCATTATGAGGGGCCGATGACTTGGATTTTGGACCCCTTTAGACTGCAAGCATCATCGATTCAGTCTTGTGCTTTAGGAACAGTTCCTTGGTCAGTAATACTATTGTTTTACGCAAATTTCTGTGAAAGTGAGTAACTGCGGGTCGGATCCACTGATTGTTTTAAATTCATATCCATCCATTCATTCTTAGTCCTAACGTTTTGAATTCTGGTCAGTGGAGGATATTGGACTTTTAATTTGTCATTATATTTCGTCTCATTTCGTACCATTAGGGGCCGATGACCTAGGTATTAGGCCCCGTTAAACAACAGGCATCATCATCATCATCATCAATTATTTGATTTTATGATTACCCAAAGTTGGATGAACTCAGAAACCTAACAATATTTCATGATTCACCGGCAGGTGATTCCGGAGAGAATGAAAGAATAATGGTGCAAATCTGTCCAGTAGAACGGACGGATGGATTTGCGAAAGCTGTATTTAGTAAACTCTTTTAATATGTAGATATTACTAATTGTGATGCCACGTGGCAAAAATAACGGCGTGTTTCACTTTATCATGTTCTAGGCTGATGTGCTGTCTGATGTATCAGACAAGGATGGTGTTTACATGACCGTGGAACTGCTGTCCGAGAAGTGCGGTGACAGCAGGGCTGTCGTCCTCAAGACACTGAGTAGTGCTGGACAGCATGAGGAGCAAGCGTCAGTCAGCTATAATGTACCACCAACGCAGCCTGAGGAACAAACGTCTGTCAGCTCTACTGTAGCACCAACAGGTTGTATCTCCAAAGCAGTAGGATGCGATTATTGGCCCAAATATTGTTTACAGTAGCCAGCTGGCGTTATTGGTCCATAGAAATCTATGGCGGTTAGGAGATATCATTGGTCCAGATATCTCTATAAGAATTGGGTGATATCATTACATTAGGCTGGACACATTTTTAAGTGTTAGGTGGTGTTATTAGCACAGACAACTCTATAGGAGTTATATGATGACATTTGTCCAGAAATCTCTAAGGTAGTTAGGTGGTGTCATTGGTCCAGACAACTCTCTAGGAGTTATATGATGACATTTGACCAGAAATCTCTAAGGTCGTTACGTGGTGTCATTTTTCCAAATATCTGTAGGTAATAGGCGGTACCATTGGTCCAGATGTCTCATTCAGCTGCTGCCTGCGGTAAGTATAGCTATAATACGTATAGTTATATTCCTGAAATATAATATAAGTCTACAAATTTAGAGGAGGCGTCATCCTGTAAATCATTAATCAATTTCTAAATGTGTCTCATAAATGAGTTTTTCATCGTTTATAGTAATGACTCTTACTAGCGTTCTAGACGGCTTTTGTTCTTCTGGTGATTTAAGCTACAGAGTACCTATGTAGGTAACTCTTATAATGCTACTTTCTCGACCGTAACCTTGTGCTAGATAATTTCACTAGTACTGTTTTACGGAGGCTGTTATTGCTTGCCGGTGCTCTATCGAACTCCTATTCCGGCGATGCACTCATCAACGGTTCGAAGTCAACTGCGGTTGTTGCGCCATTCAGAGCTGTTTTAACACCGAAGCACGTAGACTAGATCTTTCCGCGTAACTGCCAGTGACTGATTTGTTCACATATTAACATTCGAAATCGCAAATGCTTAAATTATTCAGCCGTACATTTTGTATCTCTGTAATATTTTTTCACAGCCCGCCATACACAATGGTAGTTGCTTCTTCCAAGGGTTTTCCTTCTTAATAAATCACACTACGATTTTGTGCAATGAAATATCATAACACACCTTTGAGGAAGTTATTTGCATTTCTGTGATATCGTACGTTTGATTTTGGTCGAAGTCATCTACTGACTTTGTGTCAGGTAGAGCAAGCTTATGTCTAAAGGTGTAGAATATACTCACGAGCAATTAAATTATAGAAACCTATCCGGTAGCGTGTAGGACCTGATGATGGCGGAGATACGAGGAGGCATGGGAATGACAAGACAATGGTAGGGTTGGGAATTCGTCCCGATACACGACCGCTGTACAGCTTTCCATAATGCATGGACATTTATCGGAACATCCTCCAGAGCAATCAAATCGCTCTTAGCAGCATTTCAGGTGTGCTTGATAGGGCTGAGGTTAGATGAATTTGGGTTCAACGCAAACAGCATCACTCCCAAGCCATTTTAACTGAAGTACACAGCCACATTTCTGGTCCAATAAATGAGTGAATAATGTTGGCAGAGGGGTCTCTTGCAGTGTGGTGAAGGTGAACTACCGAGCTCGATAGCTGCAGTCGCGTAAGTGCGGTCAGTATACAGTATTCGGGAGATAGTAGGTTCGAACCCCACTGTCGGCAGTCCTGAAGATGGTTTTCCGTGGTTTCTAATTTTCCCACCAGGAAAATGCTGGGGCTGTACCTTAATTAAGGCCACGGACGCTTCCTTCTCATTCCTAGGCCTTTCCTGTCCTATCGTCACCATAAGACCTATCTGTGTCGGTGCGGCGTAAAGCAAATAGCAAAAATAAAAAGGTGAACTAATGGCTGGATATGTTCTGAGAGCTTGTTCGTGTATTTTTCACCGATGAGGGACGTGGACATATGTTCCAGTGGCAACATTTCATCCCAATGAACAGTCTCCACACGAGGATGCTACCATCGGCAGACTGAACTACACCATCCGAGTTAGACAGGACCATTGCCTCATGTTCTTGGAGATACACTTGTACCCTGATAACGGCGTGTACCACTTGGTACTTCAACTCATCCGGTGAAGTGATCTTCAGTCAGGCTTTGAGAGTTCAATGGCGAAGTTCTTTTGCCCATGTCTGTCGTTGTGCCTTATTACTTGCAAAAAGGAGAGGTCTTCTAGGTAGACGGCGGCTTCTGTACCTTTTTGGGAGGAAAAAGTTTTGATGACTCACACATTGTTATTATCGAGGACTGAATTCGTGAGAGATCTGCTCTTATTGTCCGAGCTAGCCGAAGGCGACCCCTGAAATAAACACCTTGTACTTCACGCGATTTGACTGCGACGGTGTTGGTTGTCCTCGAGTGCACGTGCATTTTCGAATCTTGCAATAACTTTGCAGTTTTGTCTCACAGTTATTACAGTGTAACTGTGTTATAACTCTTTAAAAATGTTTTACACAGTTTACTATTTGCTACACAAAATTACATTTATTCTTGGAAAATCGTTTCACGAATGTGTTCACTGCGCATCTAAAAGTAGGCTGTCTCCAGAATTGCGCAAATTTCTCGCCGGGAGCCGTTCTGATTTGCGGACGTGTACACTCTTGCCTTACGTATCTGAATACAGGATGGCCGATAAAAAACGTGAGAGTTACAGCGTTGGTCAAACTGATCAGCAATATTTAAAAAAAATACGTCGATATCTCGCGCCGATTGCAATTTATTAGCTGCTGAATTAACCAATCAAATCGCTTCGCGGGTTAATTCTAATGGGCTATACGACGCACACGTGGCTTGGTCGGCACGTGAGCCATGCCGAGAAATGAGCATCAAACACTAACACACCGTGGGTTTCAGAGAATGTCACCGTAGTGTGCTTGCTGTGGGCCGAACCTGTCAGCAGGGATGTCCTTCTTCAAGTTCCTCCCCTGGAGAAGTTTTTTCTTCCATGGCGCTCTCAAGCCAATCATGAGCAACGTACATATTTAGCATCACTGCCTCTCAAAGTCCATCAGAAGTTCCCCGCGAAGCGATCTGATTGGCTAAATTCAGCGGCTGATAAAATGGTAACGGCTCTAGATATCGACGTAATTTTTAAAATTATTATTTTATTATACAATCTTCCCACAACAGGTGCAGGATGCCCAAGGACAAAGAGTACGTTAACAACAACAATGGATATAGGTACAGTAGATAATGAGATCGTATGAGCTTAAATGTAGGCAAAAGAGCTAGGCACAAAAAACATTTATTTGAGGTCCGCAAGTGTGGTTCTTGAAGAGAGTAGTAACGGCGACGTTGTTCGTAAAATCTCTATTCAGCCTAAAGGTATTGCAGAAGTTGACAAAACATTTAGGTATGATTCCTCGAGCACCTAACATCAAGCCCATTACAGAGATGGATGAGAGCTTACAGTATATTTTGCTTATGGAAGTCCACCGTTTCTTCATAAATTCTTCTTTTTCTCCACATCGACCTCTTCTGGCTGGTTTTGTTGGTCTCAAATCTAAGTGTTGGATCAATGATGAAACCTTCAGAACAGGATGGCTTGAAAGCAATAATGTTAATGCGTCGGTAGCTCTGTTGGGGAGACCGTATACTTCATCATATAAATTACAACCTTCTCCTCTCAAAGCGTTAGCTATTATTGATCTGCCTACAGTATGGCGTGAGTTGGGTAGTAATTCACAATGTGGACAGACTCCCAGGACCCACTAACGCTCAAATAGCTGGTTCACGTTGTTTCCGAACATCCTCTACGAAACACGACTGCACTGCACGCGGTTAATATCTTAGTTTCACAAACGAGATATAGCATGACTTGAAATTATATTCACACTTCACAATCAACTTTACAATGCACTGACAACTGTTAGTCTGCATTACGACGACTCAGTATTCGGCTGTCACCGAAGTAACACAAGAACTCGACCGAACAGATGCACGAAAACACACTCCGAAAATTTAATCCATTTGGTCACTGACGACTAAGTATCCATGTGACTGTTATACCTTTTTCAGACCAACTGTGGCCTCACTCTCCATACGACTGACTATCTCATTGTATACCATCCGTCTCCTTCCAACTGATTCCAATTGACTTACTGGCAAGTCTATCCATTCAACTCCTTCCAACTAACTGAACTCTCCAACTGTACTATCCCTATAGGATACAACCCTTTATATAGACATAAGTTGTCACACACACGTCATTTCTAAAAGAGTATATGATGTAACTCCCACCCCGTTACAAATGTTACAGAATGTGATGAAATACCCTCAGGCAACATTAGGAACTCCCTAAATATTATCTACAGTTACAGTTATCTACAGTTACTGTAACATTATTACACCATATTTTGTAATGTCAAAAGGTTTCACAAAACATATCCATATCTGATGTTAGGCAGCAACTCTCACTCTACATGGTTTTAACGCTAATATACAAACACACATATATACGCACAATAAATTAACTACAATGAAACAAACGATAATTATTTAATACATAGCAAAATCAGATTACAGAATTGAATCAAACAAAAATACGAGTTACAGATATAATAATAATAATTGTTACGATGTTTTGTGGGCCGGCAGAGGTGAAAGAAGGTGCTGGGATGAATAGGTCTCAACTTACGAAATTAAAGTTAATTTAAAATTTAACAAAGGTTATATTTTCTTTTCAAGATCAAGAAATAACAAGTATAACAGGTACTCAGTAGCATATCAACAAATTAAGAATGTACAATTGCAATTAGTTAATGGATTTGGGCTTCGAGCCCCCAGACACGCAATCCTTGAGCAATGAGCTCAACTTTAGCTATGTACAAAGTTCAACAAAGGGGCAGAAAACCCCAATCATGCCAAGGAGCACTAGCTCCCAATTACCCAGTTAAGCCTGCTCGAGGCACACAGAAACCAAATTTAAGAAAGAGCAACCCGCTCTCAAAGTTCAAGCCTATTCAAAGGCCACACCAAACTCCACCTTCAAGCTGCCCTCCAGGCACACAAGAACAAGGGTAAAAATACCCAACATACTGAGGCCTATTCAGTAAAGAAACAGGACAATTACATGGCCCCAAAATACCAACTTGAGTGGAGGCGTAACTTGCACTCCTAATACACTTTTTTAAAAACTTATTTGGCACTAGGCCGCTTATGCAAGGGCTAATCCCATACTACGGAGGTGACACGATAGGAAAACTTTATTACATTACGAAGAGAAGGGAAACTGTTATGAAAACGTAGTCACCTCAAAACAATATGAGTGGGAGCTCGAGAGGGTAAGCACACTCTATCCCAATTTGTAGTTAGAGAGACAGAATTTATACCAAGTGTCTTTTACATTTTAAAGGAAAGTTACATGATAAAAGTTTCGAACCTGCCCCGAGGGTTAAACTGCTGAGCTAGCGAGAAAAGAAGTTATTAAAAGGCCATTACCTTATGGATGAACTGCTGCCCGAAGAAAGAGGCTCTTCCCGCCCCCTGCTACATAATCACACTAGGATAGATGTTACAGAAGTGGCCGGGAGACTAGAAAATCAGCAGTTTAAATACCCTCGTGGAACATTCGAGACCTTTCAAGAATGAGAACCCACACCCCCCTCAATTTTATTGGGTAGCATAAAGCAACATCTCCATATCGGAGAAGACATACGTTATTGGTCAAAAATTAATTAGTGAAATTCGGGATCGGATAAATTCAAAACAAGCGGAAAGAGAAGGGTTATACTGCCAACCCAAAAAATAACTGAAAGAAATTTAACAAAGAACAAACTTATGACTACAAAATTTCTTCAAAAAAGTTCCTTCACTTCGCACTAGGGTGCACAATTGTAGTTCTTAAGTAGTGCCATCTAGAAGAGAATGTTCACACTTCTTACTACAGAGAAAACAAAAACGAATCGAAACTGACATAGTTCAGAACACTTCAAAATTGACAGTAGGGACATCTTCTGAGAAATCTTAGAATTAATGTGGCTGTTAAAGTTCAGGCTTCCCCCAGTAGAGGAGTTTCAACTGGCGCAATGTTTGAATTACCGGCGTGGAGGTGTACCGCCCGGTACAGGCCTCCCCCCCCCAAAAGTCCTTCCAAGGGGTGACACAGAAGAACACCAAATTTTGTTTTAAAACAAGGTCCAAGTTATGATGTTGATATAGAAATTAATTGCAGAAGGATTCACAAAAAGGTTTTCTTAAGGTGGTTTGATCCAGTTTCAAAATTCTTTGTAGTAACTTTTGATTAAATGTCTTTATACTGTAGTAGTTGAATTCAGAAAGAAAAACTTTTAATTCTTGAAAGGAAAATAAAAATTCTAAGTCCACCAGATGTTGCAGTCCAATCCAAAAATGTAGTAATTGTAGATATGGAATGTCCATGTAGCTGGATAAGTACATTAGTTGCCTATTACTTGATGGCAAGACCAGCCGCAGCAGCTTGTGTCCAGATGAGGCCGCTCGGATCCCTCAAGTACCCTGAGATACCGCTCTCCCGCACTATGAGAGGGGTAGTGGTGGTGAAGCACGCCGCACATGCGACGATTGTTTACAGTCCGCGGGCAGTTTGCCGGAGGAGCGCCGCACATCAGCCTTGGCCGGGAGGAGGGCTCCGGCTCGCCGTACACTGTTTGTCCTCACTGGAGTAGATCGGGCCCGTTCTCTACTACAGGAGCGGTACGGCGCCGCACGGTTGCGGGGGCACTGAAACATTAAGATCTCGGCGGCAGACTTTTGTTGGACCATAATGATTTTAGGGTACAGTCTTTGTGGTGAGGCAAAGGGGCCAGCGGCGTGGAGGTTTTATTTCATTTCAATTAGCCACTGGTGTGTTTGAGCAGGAGACGGGAGCATGATAATGACCATTGCGAGGACAGGATAGCAGTTTAACTGGTCGGGGGGAGGTTGTACAAAGAATATTTTAATACAAGAGACCTAATTCAAGGGGCAGAATGCCTAAAAATGAAACATAAAAAATATAACCTTCCGAATTCTTTCAAAATGTAACAAAAATTTAAAAACCCGCTAAGTTAGCGCTGAAGTTACACCGGTTTCACCTGCGACAGGTGAACCCTAAATATCCTCTCGGTGGCTGGATTGCTTAATAATAAAGTAACGGGTGTAAGGAAATCAAGAATAATACATGGCCCATGAAATCTGGGGGCAAGCTTGCCCGCGGGAACAAAATTCTTGACCATAACCTGGTCGCCTACCTTCAAATGGGTGGGTCTCCGTCCACGATCATATCTTTCCCTAACCTTTTCATGAGACACTTTAAGATTGGCTTTAGCCTCCTTCCAAAGATCTTTAATATTATCAGGATCTATTGTCTCAGGTAGAATGTCACTCAGATACTAAAGGTTAGAGAGCGGCGTGTTTGGAACAAACTTGAACATCAAAGAAGCTGGAGTAAATTTATGGGATTCATGAACCGCCAAATTCAAAGCAAAAGCTAACCAATGCAGGGATGTGTCCCACCTGGAATGATCGTCGTGATGATAGGCAATAAGGGCCGATCTCAGATTACGGTTGACCCGTTCTGCTAGAGATGGTTGAGGATAGTAAGCAGATGTTGTTACATGCGATATGGACAGATCAAAACAGAATTTACGAAAGAGATTGGATGTGAAAGCTTTGGCATTATCAGACACAATATATTGACACGGACCGAAAGAAGCAAAAATGGAATTTAAACAAGTAATGGTGGACTGGGCGGTAGCCAGTTTAGTTGGAAATAACCAAGAAAATCTTGCAAAACCATCTACACATACAAGGATGAACTTGTTGGCATTCCCCTTTGACTGGGGGAATTGTCCTACGTAATCGATGTAGAGACGTTCCATGGGGCTCGACGCTTGATGAGAAGACAAAAGTCCTTGCTTAGTTGACATGGTAGGTTTACTAAGCCATCATGATTTACAAGATTTTACCAATTCACGGATTTCTCCGTCCATACCCTTCCAGATGAACATTTCACGAATCTTTTCTCGGGTTTTGAAGATGCCTAAATACCCCCCTAATGGGGTCTCATGGTAGTACTTGAAGATCATTGGTACAAGAACAGCTGGAACTACAACTTTCATTTTTTATCATGCCTCGACGGGCAACATAAAACACCATTCCTCAATACATAAGGGACGACATGTTCCCCAGAAGAAAGGGTTTCCATAATGGGAGCCAGCACTGGATCTTCAAGTTGATATTTTTCAATACCCCTAAACAACATGGGAGCATCAGTCAGGATGGCATAAACCTCGGGTCGTATGGACTCGGGAGGTGACGAACTATCGACCAGTTCATGGGTCTCTACATCATTGGAAAACATACGGCTTAGTCCGTCTGCTACAACATTTTCAGTACCTCTGATATGCCTAACATCAAATTGGAAGGCAGAAATTCGGATGGCCCACCGGGCTATACGACCAGTACGACGCGGCCTACCTAAGACCCAGCTTAAGGCTTGGTTATCAGTTTCCAAGTCGAACTTGACATGTTCCAGATAGAGACGGAACTTTTCTAAAGCAAATAAGACTGCCAAACCTTCGAGCTCATAGATGGAATACTTGGCTTCTTGAGCCGATAGAGTCCTAGAGGCATAGGCGATGGGTCGCCTCTCTAGTTCAGTCTCTTGAAGAAGGACTGCAGCTACCGCCGACGACGACGCGTCGGTTTGGACGATGAATTTCTTCGAGAAATCGGGCATAGCCAGAACAGGGGCATTACAGAGAGCTAATTTCAGATCTTCAAAAGCGGCTTGTTGAGAAGGTCCCCACTCAAATTTGACGCCTTTCCTACGTAGTAAGTTCAAGGGCGCCGCTCTATTGGCGAAATTTGGAATAAATTTCCTGAAGAAATTCACCATACCAATGAACCTGGCGATACCTTTGATGTCCTTGGGAGGCTTGAAATCACGGATAGCCTGTGTTCTAGAGAGATCGACTGCAACACCATCGGGCGACACAATATGCCCTAGGAATGACATGGAAGGCTTAGCGAAGGCGACCTTGGACAACTTCACAGTTAACCCAGCCTTACGAAGGCGATTGAGAACTTCTTTCAGATGATCTAGATGTTCTTCGAAAGTCTCCGAAAATACGACGACATCATCAAGATAGTGGTACAAGTACTCAAATTTGATGTCGGAGAAGACCCTATCTAGCAGTCTCGTAAGTACAGCTGCTCCCGTGGGGAGCCCGAAAGGTACGCGCTTGTATTCATACAAATTCAAATCCGTGGCAAACGCTGTAAGATTTTTAGATTCTTCAGCCAGAGGAATTTGATTATAGACCTGATTCAGATCCAAGACGGTAAAGAACTTAGCCTTCTGAAACCATGGAAAACAAGAGTGAAGGTCTGGAAGGGGCACAGATTGTAACACCACCTTCCGATTGAGAGCCCTATAATCATTCACAGGCCTAAAGCCACCTTGGGGTTTCGGGACTAGAAAAATAGGCGAAGAATACGCCTACTTAGGGGGCCGAATAATACCATCCTTTAACATTTGATCGATGATTTCTTTCAATACCTTCATTTTAGGTGGAGATAGCCTATAAGGTGGAAAACGGACAGGAATCGAATCCGTGACCTCAATTTTGTATTCAATAAGGTCAGTAACACCCAGAGTATTCGAGAACACCTCTGGAAACGACTGACACAGCTTACGGATACTCTCAGCCTGCTCCTCAGGTAGATGTCTAAGATCTAACAACATCTCATCCTGGGTAGGCGAAATAGATGAACATGATACAGAACTACACTTTAACAAAGAGATTTTACCATTAGAAGCAAATTTGAATGTGCACGACCTACTCTGAAGGTCGAGCACCAGACCAGTGGGGGACATGAAATCTGCTCCTAATATAATGGGGCAGGACAAGTGCTTTGCCACAAACAATTTAACTTTCCAAGTAAATTTAGAAATCCGAATTTTGGCATATAAAAAACCTAAAATTTCTAATGGAGAAGAATTAGCCGAAACATATTGAACTGAAGATGAGCAATAGTCAGGAAGTTTACAAACAGTTTTCAATTTGGATTACCATTCAGCCGAAATAATAGAACACACACTGCCTGAATATAATAAAGCTGTTACAGGTTCATTATTTAATTCAATTTTGAGAAAAGGAACAGGTGCGGGGGTATCCGCCGCAATCCTAAGACATTCTTTGGGACCTTCAAAAGATAAATTTGAAGACAGAGTTTTCCCTGAAATTTCGACATGATTATTTGGGGCTGAGCCTCGAGAAGAAGGGTTCGCCGACTCAGCCGAAGCCCCTAGTCACTTATTATTATTGGCCTTGGTGGAAGTTGCACCAGAAGTTGAGCAGGAGGGAGCGCTGTTAGCATTAGGGCAGTTCTTGGCAATATGTGAAAACGCGCCGCATTTAAAGCAACCTTGGGATGAACTTGCTCCATTATTTGTCCTACTAGATTTGATCAATGGACATTTATTGCGAAGATGGTCAGGCGAACCGCAAGCGTAACATTTACGGGGTGTGATGGGTCGGCGAGTTCGAGGCCGAAAGCTACTAGAGGATGGAGAGGGTTCTTTCGCGACACGCAAGGTATCGGCGTATCTGACTCCTTCGGCTGGGACAGCCATAGCCTCTAACTCAGCGAAAGTTTGCGGACGCGATGCAAAACACAAGTATGATCTGTAAGGTGGTGAAATACCTTCTACAATAGCCTGAACAATTTGATCTTCAGGGAAATGTAGGGCAAACACCCTAGTGTAAAACTTGATGTCTTGTATGAAGTCTGCCAAATTCTCATCCAACCGTTGTACTCGGTAGTAGTACTTTTGAATGAGCGATGACCTAGCTCGAGCGGGGATAAAATTTGACAACAGATGGGCATGGAAGTCTTCTATGGATGACTGTTCAGCGATTGCCCTAACTATCTTGTCGGAGAGAACACCAATGGAATAAGGGTAAATTATCTGAAGGATTTGACACGTAGACAGAGAAAAAACAAGGGCATGATCTTGTAATTCAACTAAAAACCTTAAGAAAGCAATGACATCAGTAGTGGAGTTAACAGAAAACTTGGAAATACCTCTAAGTAACATAGCTAATGGATGGGGTAAACTGCTGAAACCAGGTGACATAGTAGAAAGGTGCCTAAGTGGCGGAGAAGCCGATTCCGAAGGTGCCCTATTTAACACAAAGGGTGGAATGGACGTGCGACGATCGGACTCAGTTTCTAATGGGGGAGTGGTTTTTTGAGTAACTGTTGTAGTTCCATTTTCTTCCCCTTTGGAAGAAGTTTCCTCGCTAACAGTGTTTACCGCCAGGGGCGGGTCAGTTTTGGGAGGCGTTACCCCCGATAACAAGTGTCCAACAGTACTGGACAATTTAGAAATGTTTTCAATGAGGGCACTAGCCTCCTTTCCCTGAATGTCACTCAACTTGAGAGACAAGAGATCATTAAGCCTATTATAAAAATGAAATAGTCGAGCTTGCACACGTTTAAGTTGGTTAGGGGATGGGTTCCCTTCTTCGAAAAAACTTACTACAGTTGCTAGCTCAGTAGTATTGTCATTGATCGTGGAGAGAGCATCGTCAATTTCTTTCTCTCCCAACGTTGGGGTGATAATAGGCAACTCAAGGGAATCTTTAAATTTATTAGCATCCAACGCAACCGTGCCTTCAGATTGAACGTTTCGGAGAGATAGTTCATAAATTGTTCTTTACGCAAATAGAAAGGATGGAGACCTCGTGAGGGCCGGACATGATGACAGAAAATGTTTTGAAAAAATAAAAATTAAAAATTCCAGCAGCTGAGAAAATGGTTAGAGTTCGAATTAAAAACAATGTTTAGCCGTCAAAGGGGGCTAAATTGAGACCCATTCAATCACGCTCTGCTACCACTTGTTACGATGTTTTGTGGACCGGCAGAGGTGAAAGAAGGTGCTGGGATGAATAGGTCTCAACTTACGAAATTAAAGTTAATTTAAAATTTAACAAAGGTTATATTTTCTTTTTAAGATCAAGAAAAAACAAGTATAACAGGTACTCAGTAGCATATCAACAAATTAAGAATGTACAATTGCAATTAGTTAATGGATTTGGGCTTCGAGCCCCCAGACACGCAATCCTTGAGCAATGAGCCCAACTTTACCTATGTACAAAGTTCAACAAAGGGGCAGAAAACCCCAATCATGCCAAGGAGCATTAGCTCCCAATTACCCAGTTAAGCCTGCTCGAGGCACACAGAAACCAAATTTAAGAAAGAGCAACCCGCTCTCAAAGTTCAAGCCTATTCAAAGGCCACACCAAACTCCACCTTCAAGCTACCCTCCAGGCACACAAGAACAGGGGTAAAAATACCCAATCTACTGAGGCCTATTCAGTAAAGAAACAGGACAATTACATGGCCCCAAAATACCAACTTGAGTGGAGGCGTAACTTGCACTCCTAATACACTTTTTTTTAAACTTATTTGGCACTAGGCCGCTTATGCAAGGGCTAATCCCATACTACGGAGGTGACACGATAGGAAAACTTTATTACATTACGAAGAGAAGGGAAACTGTTATGAAAACGTAGTCACCTCAAAACAATATGAGTGGGAGCTCGAGAGGGTAAGCACTCTCTATCCCAATTTGTAGTTAAAGAGACAGAATTTATACCAAGTGTCTTTTACATTTTAAAGGAAAGTTACATGATAAAAGTTTCGAACCTGCCCCGAGGGTTAAACTGCTGAGCTAGCGAGAAAAGAAGTTATTAAAAGGCCATTACCTTATGGATGAACTGCTGCCCGAAGAAAGAGGCTCTTCCCGCCCCCTGCTACATAATCACACTAGGATAGATGTTACAGAAGTGGCCCGGAGACCAGAAAATCAGCAGTTTAAATACCCTCGTGGAACATTCGAGACCTTTCAAGAATGAGAACCCACACCCCCCTCAATTTTATTGGGTAGCATAAAGCAACATCTCCATATCGGAGAAGACATACGTTATTGGTCAAAAATTAAGTAGAGAAATTCGGGATTGGCTAAATTCAAAACAAGCGGAAAGAGAAGGGTTATACTGCCAACCCAAAAAATAACTGAAAGAAATTTAACAAAGAACAAACTTATGACTAAATATTTTCTTCAAAAAGTTCCTTTACTACGCACTAGAGTGCACAATTGTAGTTCTTAAGTAGTGACATCTAGAAGAGTATGTTCACACTTTTTACTACAGAGAAAACAAAAACGAATCGAAACTGACATAGTTCAGAACACTTCAAAATTGACAGTAGGGACATCTTCTGAGAAATCTTAGAATTAATGTGGTTGTTAACGTTCAGGCTTCCCCCAGTAGAGGAGTTTCAACTGGCGCAATGTTTGAATTAGCGGCGTGGAGGTGTACCGCCCGGTACAATAATAATAATAATAATAATAATAATAATAATAATAATAATAATAATAATAATAATAATAATAATAATAATAATAATAATAATAATAATACACATAAAATAACAATAATATAAATAAAATAATAATAATAATAATAATAATAATAATACAGATGCATGCTTGTAATGGGATTCGAACCGTTACGGGGTGGAGTAGATCGATTGATCAGTTTAGAGAAAGATATGCAGTTGGGAGACGATCTATCAAATGATGGCATCGAATATTTTATTTCTTGGTTCCTATGGCTATAATCAATGCATTTCTACTGTGGAGACTCAACTAACGTGGAGTCCCTGATCAGCTGACATTTAGGAAAGGGTTAGCTCGATAGCTAATTGACGGCTACAGTTCAATAAAGCGGGGAGATGGAGTGGCATTCAAGGCACCAAAGTGGGATGTTATTGGACTACCTTGTGACATTCATCTGACACAAGTAGATATTCATAATCCAGCACAAGGCAATGGCTGGTGTAGACGCAGGCAGTGCATTACGAAAATGAGGAGAAACGCTCCAAGATTATCTGTTTGGCTTGTCGAGTACCACTTTGTGCAGTTTCTTGTTTTGCTCAATTTCATGGACAGTAAACTACCTAATAAACCAAAACATTCAGACTATCATTATGTAAGACTATAAACATTATGGTTGTAGTAGAAAATTGGTTACGATCAGTGTGTAAAGCTGTTTCTCCCCCGCCGCCTTTTTTAAAATTACAAAATCTGTTGATTTATATTTAAGAATACAAAATGTATTCATTTATGTTTAAGAATACATGTATATATATTACTGTGTTAGTATTGTTTATTTCTGAGCATCTCCTTATCATGATTATTAATTTGAAATGCTAATGTGATCACAGCATTATAGCACAGGGGAGACCACCGGGACATATTCTTCCCGCTAACTGTTTTTCAGAAACGACTCATAGAAAAATGTAGACAATGTCCTTGTCCATTATATAGTTAAATTCATTGATGTTTAGCATCAAATTTCTCTAAAAATATTAATGGAATTAATTTAGTCACGAAAGGGTTTTCTGCCACGTTTTACGTAGTTCACCATCTTCTGCACAAAGTTACTTTTATTATTTGTGATTGGATGTTTTAGGGATCCGTTCTGATTTGCGAACGTGCACACTCTTGCCATATGTATGTGAATACAGGATGGTCGGAAATAACGTGGTCATACTGATCAGTAATATGAAAATAATTACGTCGATATCTCGCCATATCACATCGCTTCGCGGGCGAATTCAAATGGGCTGCACGCGGCGGTGTTGCTAAAACTGCACGTGCCTTGGTCGGGCTTGTGAGCCGTACCGAGAAATGAGCGTCAAACACTAACACACCGTGGGTTTCAGCCAAGGCCACCTTAGTCCTTGTTCAAGTCCCTCCCCTGGAGGTGTTTATTGCTTTTATTGGCACTCTCAAGCCCGTCATCAGCCACCTGCAGATTTAGCAACACTACCGCGTGCAGCCCATTTGAAGTCGCACGTGAAGCGATCTGATTGGCTAACTTCAGCAGCTGACAAAGTGACAACGGCTCGAGATAACGACGTAATTTTTGAAAATTACGTATCAGTATCACCAAACCTCTAAGGCTCATATACCATGTTTACGTTGTTTCCGAACATCTGTACGTGACACGACTGTATTGCACACGCTTTATATACTACGACCTTCTTCGTGCTTCGTTCAACGAAAGGACAGGTCTGCAGCACGGATGAGAAAAACGTTACAGGAATTATACGTGGAACTAAATTCTACAGGATGTAATATCAAATATTTATATGATCAGTAAGGCGATGGAAGAAGCTGTAAAGAAATAAAACATAGTGATTACGACATAATTGAGTAGTACGACTTTCTATGAAGGAGCAGCTCAGCTACTTTGAAATTGGGGATATTAGAGACAAATATGTTGGCTCACTGTTGTATTTAATTAGAAATCACTCATTTGCCTTCAGTGACCTCGCATTGATTCTCTCTTTTCATCAACAGTTCTGCCTCTACCTGGCTACCGTCATTTTCCTGGCTTTGGATATTACAAAAAACTTCCATGCCAAATGACCTGGAAAGATGGAGTAGAGGCTTGCCGGAAGGAAGGTACGCGTATGTTGCTCGTGGAGTCTCAGGAAGAGATCGACACTGTCTACGGGTGGTCTGGATGTTGTCCATGGGTTGGAGTACATCGTGAGAGTTCCTCTGGACCTTGGATTAATGTCTTAGGTAAGTCAGATACCGCTCGATTGGGTATAGAATATAATATCTGATCAATGGGTCATTGCATACAGATTATTATTATTACTACTATTATAATTGACATGATATACGCTTTTGGGCTTATGCCGTGTCAAGGAATTTATGTTTGTAGAATTAGACTGCCATAAAAACATATTAATAGGGATTGTATACAAGCCGCCTAAAACAAGAAACACTGATGATTTTGAAGAGGCATTAGCAAATCTTATCTCGGCATACGATGACATTATAATCATGGGTAACTTCAGCACTGACCTTTTAAAGCAGGCTAGTGACTATAATTTCACCTTATTTTCTATAAGTACGGGTCGTGAAATCATCAATGGCAATTGTTATTATATATATATAATTCGCTGGGGCCATCAAGGACCACGTTAAGTCTTGTTGCATTTGACACTGAACTTGGCTTTCTTTAAAGCCCAAATTTCCCTCATTCTTTGTGAGTGGTCCTGCTTACGCTCCTCTGTCCAAGGGGCACCGTGTCTTCTCTTCGGTTGCTCGTCTCGGTTTAGCCCGTTCGTCAATATTTTCTTGCGGAAGAGATCTCTGTTAAGGGCGTCTTCAGCTGAGATATGTAACATTTGCAGGTCTTCTTTGGTATTTCTAAACCAGGGAATTGTGGGTTTGGGGTTTGAATAAAAAAAGTGAAAGATTTCTTTAGTTAACTTTCTTCCGTCCATTCTTTTCAGATGACCGTAAAATCGTGCCCGTCTTTTTCTGATTGTGTCGGTAATTTTCTCTATTTTGCTGTAGACTTCCTTGTTGGATCTCTTTTGATGGATTCCATTTCTGTACCTTGATCCCATGATTCCTCACACAATTTTGCGTTCTCTTTTCTCCAGTTCTTCAAGGAGTCCTTTGTTGGCATTTAGAGACAAGGTTTCGGCTGCATATAGAACTACTGGCTTCAGAACTGTTTCATAGTGGCGTATCTTGGTGTTCTGGGAAAGGCATTTTTTGTTGTAGATTGTGCGGGATGTTTGGTAGGCTATTTCCAGTTTGCGTACTCGCTCCTGAAGTGCTTCTTTGCCCAGTCCATTTTTCATGATGATCTCACCCAGGTATTTGAATTTGTCTACTCGGGTGATGTCCCCGTATTTTGTATGGAGTTTTGGTGGAGCCTCTTTGATGTTAGTCATTACTTCTGTTTTCACTAACGATATCTGCAAACCAGTTTATTCGGCAATTTCCTTTAAAATTTCAACTTGAGCTCTAGCGGTTTCTATGTCGTTTGGGAGAGCAGCAATATCATCGGCAAATGCTAAGCAGTCTGTTGCGATCCCCTTGGATTTCGTTCCTATTCTCAATGGACTGTAGTTGGTAATTGTTATTATTATTATTATTATTATTATTATTATTATTATTATTATTATTATTATTATTATTATTATTATTATTGCTATCGTATCAGAAATATCATTTACACAGTTCAATTATGTATACTCAACTACTGTACATAACAAACTAAAACGCAGATAAATATCAAAGAACTTCACACCAATCTCGACCAGAAACTAGCAACATCAGGTGCACACCATGTTGCATGAAAAAGATATTCTTTAGTGCAGGAAGATGGGCACAGTGAACACTGAAGCATGCGCTGCACAGTCACACTTGATGTTGGTTGACTTCGGATATGCCCACTCCCGTCCTCAGTCTCTTCAAGAACTCCTCATGACATGCATTTGGCAAACGTTCTGCAACTGTCATCTGTCCTGGTATGACGGGACCTTGGTTTAACAAAGCTGTAATCTTGCAGTGATACATAATCCCGTTAGTTCCTCAGACGTTCATGACTTCAGTATCTTGACTGGAGGTGTATGGCCATGCAGGGGTTGAGTACTTTGTTGATCCACTATAGTCCCTGCAGGTACTTTCCCTCGAATCCAAGGTGGAGCAATCCCTCTAAGACAATAGAATTTGTCATCTGGCGTAGACTTTAAGCAGCCAGTCACTAGGCTACATGTCTAATTGAGGGCCACATCCACCTGTCTCGCATGGGATGATGAATACCAAACAGGACATGCGTTTTCTCCGACGGAATAACAAAGTACCATTGCTTATGTACGGAGGGTTTGCAGTTGACTATTCTACTGTAAACCAGCCAATTTAATAAATAGGTTATTCCTTGCCGACACTTTGAGTTTGCAATTCATGCAGTGCTTCTTAAATGTGAGAGTTCTCTCAAGGGATACGCCCAGATATTTGGAGAATTTCAGTTCTGTAATTTGATACCAGACCATATTATTTTGAGTCCACGATGAGCTTCCTTGTGCTTCAGGTGGAAAGCACACAGCTGAGTTTTTGTAGGGTTAGGTTTTAACTAGTTTTCACTGTAATAGCTTGACAAGAATTCAAGGGCATTAAACATTTGTTTCAACTATTTGAAACTCTGCTTGGCCGGGGCGAGGTCATCAGCATACAGGAAGCTTCTGGTTTTTAAAAATACTGGATTATCATTCGTCTAAATATTAAAATAACGGAGCCAATACACTTCCTTGGGGTAGACCATTTTCTGTATTCTAGAACGGCTACGCTGTCCTTGAAAGTCGAAGAAAAAATTTCGGATCCGTAGAATCGTAACAGTGATTCTAGTTAAACCATTATCTTTCGTCAGATTTTAGACTTTGTCTAGATATATTTGATGGTTGACAGTATCATATGCTATTGCATACAGATTGTATGGTGTAATTTTTTAATTTACGCAGTTCATGGATTATTCTAATCACGTGCTGGTCATTAACCAGGAACGACGTCTGAATGGCCTAGTAGGTCGTCCAAGAGACGGGATACCAGTTGCTATGGAATAAGCGGACATACTCTCAGTCGTGGCGGGACAGACAGACATTGCGCTCAGGTGGAATGGACGGTAAAACGTACTATCGGTCCTTATCACTTAGAGAAGGGATCCCCTCTGGATCTATGTGTAAGGAGGGTAGCATCCAACTTCACAGAAGTTTTGCTGAGCACGTTCGTAACGTTTTAAGCAAGCCTCTGATTAAAGAGTCTGATGGAGTACCACTTCCATTTGATACACATTGGAGTCCTAGAAAACAAATTAGCAAGGGAAATTGAATTCAATGGAGATCTATCAATATCACTGCGGTTTATCGAAGTAAGAAGGTAGAACTGGCTGAGCCAAAAAAAGCGGGGATGCATACGGATGTGCTAGGAATTGGGTAAGGGGTGATTACGAGGAAAAATTGTAGTTTATGCTATTAACTTAATATGTGTTTGTAGCCATTTCTGATAACCCTTACTTCTACCTTGACAAGCTTCCCTCATCATTCATCATTCCACCTAATTCTTACCTCTGTTGCATCTTTATACTCAGCTGTTCCCCGGCATTCCCTTGATATTTCTACTACAGCATCATTGTATGCCACCCATTCTCCTTCTATATCCTGAACATGATGCCTGTCTAACGTTTGAAGGTGTTCACTAATCCCATCCATGTACTTCTGTCTAATTCCTCATCTTGGAAATCTTCTATACTTATTCATCCGCAGACAGATGAATTTTTCTATATCCTAGGCCTAGAGATACTTAGTTCACTACAGATCACAGGGTGGTCTTTATCCTAAAAAATCTGCGAAAAATCCGCACATTCCTAACATAAATATAAGTCGGTTTACACATATTCCATTAAATATCTTGTGTCCCTACCTTACAATCTGTATCAGTGAATAGCCTTGTTCTGGAAGAATAATTCGTGACTGCTATTCCATTACTAGCACAGAAGTCCAGTAAATAATTTCCATACCGATGAACTTCCCAATTTTCTCCATATTTACCCATCACCTTTTCGTAACCTTGAATTCTATATCTAACTCTCGTATTGAAACCGCCCATTAGCGCTAACCTATTCTTGCACTTGGCCCTATATACGGAGTCACGCAATACTTCATAAAACTTGCCAATTTTCTCCTTGTCTTCACCCCCACATGGTGAATTCACTGAGACAATTTTCTTCCTAATTCCTCCAACATTTGTATCTACTTACATCCTTCGCTCATTTGCGTGCCTAGTGGAAACTATATTTCGTAGTGCCTGGTGTGGGTTATTGTTGTCACCGCAGGCAACGGCTGAGTGTCCTAGGAAGTGGTCCTCAGGGTCTGGATACAAGTTGCCACGAAATGGAAGTGAGCATCTCAGATATATTCTGAGTCATGGCCCGCTCGTCTGCTCAGGCTGCTAGGACTGTTCAATCCACCGTGGTCTCTAACCTTTTAGAGAAATGTGTCTCACTTGGACTATGTGTAAGTATCTGATGATGTTTTCCTCCCAGAAGATAGCACATTAAGGGGAGTACGTACTGCCTATGCTGTCAATGGTAATTTCTCCATTTTACGTACGCTCAGGTAAAAGGTCCTTTGTCCTACAGATTTGAATCTTTATAGTGTTATTGTAGGAACGTTGTTCTTTACATTGCTGTCCTTAGTTTTAGGATTAGATGGTATGGTTACGTTTTAGGATTTTTTTCCAAATGTAGAAAATGTTCATGAAAAATTTGAGTAATAATATTTTTTTCTGGTCTCATATATTAACATATTTAAAATTACCTGGTAGCTTTTCAGAGAGAAGGTATGGAAGTATCACTGATAATTATTTCAGATTTCTACCTTTTATAGTTTTTCGACTGAGCGTACCTATATAAAGAAAAAAACAAAAGCAGAGAAAATTAACTTTAAAGTTTAGCTGACATAAATCTTACTTGAGATGTAGTCTAGAACCCTCCTGCTGCATATTCCTCATCCTACTTGTCCTCCAGACTCCTTTTCATTGCTCTCATTGACTTCCTTATCTTGTTTTCCACTATGAACATTTTTTTATCCTCCATTTCGGTCCGACGAACATCAAAAGCTTGAAGCGCACTGAGCGAATTCCACACTGGTTGGATCTCCAGCTGTTCTAGAACTTTAATTCTGCCTAAGTTTCCCATATTAAATGATAAAACAGCATCATGTACTCCTAATTTTAAGGTTTTATATCCAACAAAAATATTTTTAGGTACCGGTACACGGCTCCAAATAACACTGTTAAAAGACTCGTGGGATGGGCAAGATCCTTATAAATGGGTTTAATCAGAAGCATCACTCCTCCTGGAAGTCCATGGTGTTTGTAGGTTTCCTTGTCTTTATTATACGTGCACCAAGAACTACGACAAGCAACTCAGTAACCCGAAATAATATGCTAACATAAAAACCTTGAACAAAAATCTAGCCTAATATTGCTATAACTTGAAGTTGGATTAAAGTGATTATCTGTAAGAAATTATGAGGATGGACTAAACGTATTCAGATCCTAGATATTATCTGTACATCATACGGTATAATTCTTGGAAAACTTCATGTTAGTTTGTTCTCTCTTTCTGTCTAATCTTGGGCAAGTTTCGGTAATGATGCCGTTTGTGCTATTTTGGATATTTCTGTTGCTGTGGGCAACTTTTCTTCACAAGATTTCGACTGATGAGAAGCTCCAACATAGTCTATGCGGTTCACTAATGGACTTTTATTTCCCAGAACTTGAAAGTTATCAAGAAGTAAAACCCAGCCTACAGTCAGAGGAGGGCGTGGCATTTGTAAATGAGAGGGGCCATGCAATATCCAAATTATGGGCACTTGTAACGCGATTTCACTGAAATAAAAAATGGTGCTCTATTGTACACATACCAAAAAATATTAAAATGCATTAAAATTAAATTCGCAAATTTTTGCAAAAATTGAGGTACGTACTCCCCTTAAGCGAAATTCAATAAAGTTGCAGCAAAGCTAATGCTGTGATCTCACAGTCGCAATCAACGGTACTTGTGTTCTATAACAGGGACCTTGCACAAAGGGGAGTATCTTTTTATGTTGAAATGTCAGGACAAGTGTAATTTCTGAAATATATTGCAACCGTAAATTCTGCACTTGGTGGCTAGATGGGCATAAGACAAACGCAAGGCGTGTGCTTACCTGGAGTGTTACAGAGTGGGAGAGGTTTACTTGAAATAAGTATAATGGAATTCAAAGAGAGCTGATAAATTTATTAACAAAAAATGTTCTGTGAAGAAGATATACTGGATATGCCTTATCTTCGCCCTGGGCTGGCAAAATGCGTTGTGGTCCGGCTGCGGTTCTCGTTCGACCGTGGGACGCCTTGCGATTTAGATCTGGACGGTCTGGATGATCTGGAAGTTCTAGAAATTCTGGATGGTCTAGATATTCTAGAAATTCTGGATGGTCTGGAAGTTCACGTGATATGAGTGTTGGTCAAGCTTATATACTCCGCACTTGTTGCTCTGAACGTGTTTGAGTTATACAAACAGCTTCCGCACAGTTGAAAATGATTATAGAATCGGCCTCAGAATTGTTTGCAACACTTACAGATCGTGCACTCCAAGAATTAATTAATGTTAATACACACATACATACATTATCATTAAGGACTGGTATGCCTTTCAGCGTTCAGTCTGCAAGCCTCTGTAAATTTACTAAACGTCGCCACAATCCTCGATTTGCAACTAGTGTTGTGGCCTGATTTAGTTCAATGCCTCTTATCTTTAAATCGTTAGAAACCGAGTCTAACCATCGTCGTCTTCGTCTACCTCTACTTCTCTTACCCGCCATAGCAGCGTCCATTATCCTCCTAGGTAGCCTATCCTCCTCCATTCACCTCACATGACCCCACCACCGAAGCCGGTTTATGCGTACAGCTTCATCCATCGAGTTCATTCCTAAATTAGCCTTTACCTCCTCATTCCGAGTACCATCCTGCCATTGTACCCACCTGTTCGTACCAGCAATCATTCTTGCTACTTTCATGTCTGTTACTTCTAACGTATGACTAAGATATTCTGAGTCCACCCAGCTTTCGCTCCCGTAAAGCAAAGTTGGCCTGAAAACAGACCGATGTAAAGGTAGTTTCGTTTGGGAGCTCACTTCCTTCTTACAGAATACTGTTGATCGCAACTGTGAGCTCACTGCATTAGCTTCACGACACCTTGATTCAATCTCACTTACTATATTACCATCCTGGGAGAACACACAACCTAAATACTTGAAATTATCGATCTGTTCTAGCTTTGTATCACCAATCTGACATTCAATTCTGTTGATTTTCTTACCCACTGACATCAATTTAGTCTTCGAGAGGCTAATTTTCATACCATACTCATTGCACCTATTTTCAAGTTCCAAGATATTGGACTGCAGGCTTTCGGCGCAATCTTCCATTAAGACAAAGTCGTCAGCATAGGCCGGACTGCTTACTACATTTCCACCTAACTGAATTCCTCCCTGCCATTTTATACCTTTCAGCAGATGATCCATGTAAACTACGAACAGCAAAGGTGAAAGATTACAGCCTTGTCTAACCCCTGTAAGTACCCTGAACCAAGAACTCATTTTACCATCAATTCTCACTGAAGGCAAATTGTCAACATAAATGCCTTTGATTTTTATAATCTACCTTTAATTCCATAGTCCCCCAGTATGGCGAACATCTTTTCCGTCGGTACCCCGTCATATGCTTTCTCTGGATCTACGAAACATAAACAAAACTGTCTATTCCTCTCGTAGCATTTTTCAGTTACCTGGCGCATACTGAAAATCTGATCCTGACAGCCTTTCTGTGGTCTGAAACCACACTTGTTTTCATCCAACTTCCTAAGATTCTTTATTACTGTCCAGAAAGGTTTCCCTGCTGCTTGACCTAGCCTTTCCAGGTTGTTACCAAAATCTTCCCATGACTTCTTTTTGGATTCAACAACTATTTGTTTCGCTCTGTTTCTTTCATCTACGTACAAATACCTGTCTGCCTCGGCCCTTGTTTGGAGCCGTTTCTGATAAGCCATCTTTTTACGTTTACTAGCTGCTCTCACTTCATCATTCCACCAAGATGTTCACCTTTTCCCATCTTTACACACAGTTGTTCCTAGGCATTCCCTTGCTGTTTCTACTACGGCATCCTTGTATGCCACCCATTCACTTTCTATATTCTGAACCTGCTTACTGTCTATTGTTTGAAACTTCTCACTAATCATATCCATGTACTTCTGTCTAATTTCTTCGTCCTGGATATTTTCTATCCTTATTCGTTTGCAGACAGATTTCACTTTACCCTAGGCCTAGAGATACTTAGTTCACTACAGATCAGATAGTGGTCTGTATCATCGAAAAATCCGCGGAAAACTCGTACATTCCTAACAGATTTCCTGAATTCGAAGTCTGTTAAGATATAGTCTATTATGGATCTGGTACCCCTAGCCTCCCATGTATAGCGGTGAATAGCCTTATGCTTGAAGAATGTATTCGTAATAGCTGAACCAATACTAGCACAGACGTCCAGAAAACGCTTCTCATTCCCATTAGCTTCCATATCTTCCACACATTTACCAATCACCCTTTCGTATCCTTCAGTTCTATTCCCAACTCTCACATTGAAATTGCCCATTAGCACTATTCTATCCTTGATGTTGACCCTCACCACGATGTCACTCAATGCGTCATAAAACTTGTCAACTTCATCCTAATCTGTACCCTCACGTGGTGAACACACGGAGACAATTCTAGTCCTAATTCCTCCAACTGACAAATCTACCCACATCATTTGCTCATTTTGCGTGCCTAACAGAGACTATGTTGCGTGCAATGGTATTCCTGATATAGACCTATCCCAGACTCTGCCCTTCCCTTTCTAACACCCGTCAAGTACACTTTATAATCTCCTATCTCTTCCTCGTTATCTCCCCTTACCCGAATTTCACTTACTCCTAGCACACCCAGATGCACCCTCTTTGCTGAATCAGCCAGTTCTACTTTCTTTTTTTTCCATAAGCCCCATTAATATTGATAGCTCCCCATCGAATTCCATTTCGTTCTTCAAGTTGTTTCCAAGGAGTCTCTCGCCTGTCAAAAGGGAGTGGGACTCCGTTACTCCCATAGGTCCGAGGCTTGCTTAAAATGTTCTGAGCTCGGTAAATTAATGAAGCTGGATGCTACCCTACGAGCACATAGTCCAAGTGAGGATCTCTCCTCTAACGGGTTATGGACCACCGGTGAATTGTATAGTCCTAGCCGCCTGAGCACAAGGAGGGCCATGACTCAGAATATGTCCGAGATGCCCACTCCCATTCCATAGCAACTGGTATCCGACTCTCAGGACCACTTACTAGGCCAGTCAGCCGTTGCCCATGGTTCACGAACTAGGACGTGACTACAGTAATCCACAAACGTGAACAATTTCAATAATATTAATATAATCTGACTCGCGTTCTGAAATTAAGCACTTGAAAGAAGTTGAATACAGTAGAGCATCACTACAATTGAACACGCAACTACACATTGCTTCTGGAAATATTAGTATACTGAGTCCAATGTCAAATAGAATCGAATTCGTAACACAGAATATCCACTCAGAAAATTGTATAGTTGTATAATTTTGCACTGTCGAATGTCACTGGAATCGACTTAGGAAGTAACACAAATAACGCGATACTTGGTAAAATAAAGTTTTGTCACTCGGTGACTGTTCATAAGTTTACTGAAATTCTTACAATTTTGAAGGTGATCACTTCAAAAACGAAAACATTCATCCAGTGAAATTAGTCTCGTTCACTTTAGTTAATCACAAATTATATCGTAACACAAATGGAGTTAAGTCTGTTTATAGGCTGTCCTTGGTTCGACTGCACGAATATTAAATACTGTTTACAGCAAGTTCAAATATACTGCTCGTAGCTAGGAACCTATGGGATGTCTTGGAAGTATATGAGATAATCTCCACTTCGCTAAAATACAAGTTCAGTGAAGCATTCAAAGTACTATCTCAATCGTCTATCACTAGAGAAATCCTAATCTCAACTAAAATGTTATACTTTGTCAAAATATTTCAACCACTCGATGAAAACTTAGATTTTAATGCACTCTTCGAAGTCTATCATTCGAAGAAATATTATGATCAATTTGAAATGTAAGCACTAAGTCGCTTAGCGAAATATTTCAATCACTTTGAAACGTAAACATTGGGTAGAAAATAATACAAGTCCCAGAAACACATAACTTGATTAAAAGAAATGATTTGTCATTTGGAAATCAATCCAAGTTAAATTACACTGTTCAAGTTCACGTAGAAAATTTTTATCACTCGCGAATTGACAACACTGAAAATTTATATGTCCGGTTCATGTTACCGTGGAGTTAAAGTTTTCTAAGTAATGTACCAGGAAAAGTTGTTGGGATAAGGAGCATGAGAAAGGTCTCAGGTAGTGATCGATTCTTAGGAGCCGGTACAGAGAAAGTAGTTCGCAGAGCGAAATAATAGATGTTATTTTGCAAAATTAAAATTAATTAAAATGAGTGGGCGCATTAACTTACTTACAATCTTGCATTGAAACTGAGAAATTAATTGTAAATATCTTCTGTCATGTTTATTCTTGAATACGTCAATCAAAATTTGAGTTCTGAAAATTCATGCAAGAAATTGAAACTGAAAAATGAAATTTTCTTCATGAAATTCGTGAACTAAATATCGTTTCATGTGTCTCTAAAATCATCTGGAAAAACACTTGTAGTCTTTATAGATTATTCTCATGTAAGGCCTACAGTCTTTTTAAATCGTCCACTGGTAATGTCTGCAGTCTTTTCTAAGTTATTCACTTCACAATATTATTTGAATGACTTTAAGATGAAATTACTTTAAAGCACCTAAAGTCTGTTTAAATTATCACATTAAATTAATTATAACTTGAAATTAATTGTCACTTGAAAGTAAATCGGCACTTGTAACACTTGTAGTTACAGTAGCACTTGAAAAGAATGACCTGAAAATAATAAAGTGCTTGTTCAGGAAGTTCGCAAATGTCTAGTGTTGTGAATGGTTTCAAATAATCACTGCCTTTAATAGTTTGAAAATCTAATGCTAAATGCACTCATATCACCTAAATGTTTATGACGCTGGAACTGGTGAATGCGGTTCTACGAACAGCATCTGGAACTCCATTGATGTCAGCACCACGTTGTACCACGTACCACATCCCACGTTGTACCACGTTTCATTTCCCTCGCTGTATCACGTACCATATCCCACGTCGAGTTAGGTGTTAAGTTAATATGGGGATTAAACACTCGGTCAAGATTTCTGGTGTCACTTAATAGTGAAGGCACACGAGAAAGTTCAATTGACGATTGATTGCGAGTGTTAAAAAATAGCACTATGTGGTTAAGTGAAAACTAGCAAGTCACTGGTAAATAGTACCCAGAATTGCACTTTGAATCACAGTCTATTACGTAACTTCAAAGCAACAATCATACTTAGATATAATTATGGCTTTTGAATGAATTAAATCACAGTCTGAAACATCTATGATTTTGAAACACACATCACATTTCGAAGTTTCCACAGTTTTTAAGCAGTCACACTTCTTAAGTAATACGAATTTTTGAAAACACTGGTCATATAATTCAGACTATTTACACAAGAGAATAATGTTTCTGGTATTCAGAACATGTTGTACTAGGTTCGAAATGAAAGCATAAGTTCAAAGCTTATCGGAATGTCGAGTGTTAGTTCAGTCCATGCCCTACACACGCAAGATGTATTTAACTGTTTCAGTTATTACTAACATAAATATTAAGGGGATATTAAGTATTATTTTACTTCACTTTGGTTAATATTTTATGGAAATGCCATGAACTGTCCTTATGGTTTACTAAGTTATTTGGTATCACTGTTCAAATATAAGTAATATTTGGGAGAATTGTCCCCACTCGGCTACGACAATTACTAAGTTCCGAGTTCTCGAAATATTCTAAGTTCTGATAAGTCACTATCCAATGTCGAACACTCGTTCTTGCACACGTTGAAATTTTACTTAGTTCGGAGAAGTCACCGAAAACATTAGAGTTCGACTTAGGACACGCTGGAATTTTCCAAGTCCGTAGCACTGCAGAAATTTTATAAATTATCGTAAATATTACATGCCGGATATTTTCTAAGTCCCTACCACTGCCGAAATTTTACAAGTTACCGAGAATAATAGAGCACCGGTACAACTTAATACACGCCGGATTTTTCTAAGTCCGTAGTACTGCAGAAATTTTATAAGTTACCGTCTTAATACACGCCGGATATTTCCAAGTTCGTAGCGCTGCAGAAACTTTATAAGTTCGACGACTAACTTCGTGTAACGCGACAGAGTTTCAGGTTCGACACCTGCACGCGGTGACCGTACAACCCGTCATAGTCAAGTTGTAGATTGCAACTTGTTGAGGCTCTTATATACTCGAAGCGAAGCTGGCTCTCTGCTTCTCGGGAATAATATATGTTTCCTTTACATCTTAATATCTTGGAAATCTGTAGGTCGATTTTCTTGAAACTTTGGCCAGTTTACTTTTAAAATAGGGCTTCACGATGGTATGCTCCAGTATGTAGGATGTTAAAAGGTTTGTTTTTTTCACCTATTCAATACATATAAATTTTATAAATTAGGAATTTATTGTAGATTCCACTTGAGACATGTTTCGCCCTTCATTGAGGGCATCATCAGTCAAAATATCACCTCAAGGTAAAAAATCAGGTAACTGGTTGGTAGTAGACATGTACAAATTAATACATATTATTAACAACATATAAAAATTAAGTATGGGAAAAATTTTCACAAAAGTGATGGTTGAACATGTAGGTTTAGATGAAAAGTCAGCACCAATGCCTAAAAATAACAAAGTAGAGTTCTGCAGTGGTGCTCTGGAGAAACAGTTGACGCAATCATATGAAAATAAAAAGTTTAAAAAATATTTACGATAAAACAATTAAGGGAGAAAAGGTGTAGTGTTTGGCATCAATGTTAGTAACCAAAAATTGATGTCAAAGGTTGGTAACTATACAGTATTTACATAGTTCAATTGAACAGTTGAGATAAAGTTTTTTAAAAATATTTACATTTAACATTCAGCGTAAATGTTTGTAATAAAAACTAATGTTAATGATTGGTAACTATATAGTAATTACATTATCTAATTGAAAGTTGAGAATTTACAATTATATACATATTTACACAAGAGCAGCTGGTGCGCAAGGATAAAAAATTTTAGTACCAAGTGCGTCCTGATGTTTTAGAGGTTGGAAGAAAGAATTAGCATTGACATTTCAGAAATATGTAGAGCAGATTATTTTAGTTAAAAATCACCGGGGGTAGGGGAAATTTTTATAGCCAAATGAGGTTATATAGGCATCAAGCTGAAAGTTTTCCAGTTGAAGCGCCGAGATCGGGACGGAGACTGGTCAGTGTGGCTGGAGATTCATGGGTAATCCGTGCGTTTGAACGACAACAATGGTGACAGTTAAAGTGGGTAATTGCTAATTAGGAAAAATGTTGTGGGTTGAAACTTCTGCTTATTCTTTTAGTTGACTTCAGTAGCATCGATTGTGATGTGGAGACATCGGTGTGAAATGCCGGTGAGACAAAATGATATTGTTCCGTGGAATGTATATATATTGTATTGTATATATGTATTGAATAGGTGAAAAAAACAAACCTTTTAACATCCTACATTCACTTGCAATGCTCCAGTATGTCGTAGCTAAAAGGGTTTAGCAGATATATAAAATGTTCCAGCACTTTCTAGACTGGTGAGTGGCAGCACGTGGAGATTACGTCATCCGGCTTGCTGCGACGTAGCGCTCTCTCTCACACTCACATAGCTTGCAGCTGCGTCTAGAACATTCGCTTTGCACGCTGACTTCATGTGCTAGCATCTTCATTTCGCAAATAAATTACGAATTAAGAATTCAATGTGCCAGGCCGTGGGCATTCCTGGCACAGTACGAAGAACTTCATCAAACACTTGATATTCGGCGAAACCGTAATTTTTGCGACGGATAATGCCACCAGCCTGACATCGAGATGTCATTATTTTACTTCTCCTCCTCCAAACGTTTTAGATGTGGCCTAAACGGCATGGAAATTTGTATCATACTAACTCTAAGTTTTCCTTGAATTATCTTCCATTCTGTTCCTTATTTCTTCAGGTTTTATTTAGTTCACAACTTCTCTGGGGATAGCGCTCATATTATTCGATCGAACTTAAGGAAAGAAATGAACGTTGTATGTGCTGACCTCTACTCGGAGTCCTCGTACTACGATGCTCCGCCTCCTAACCAATTAGAGCTCCCTAGTACCGGAGGCTATTCGTTGCTCAGGGCGAGCAGCCATTAAGCGATTGTTAATTGAAGAAGAGGCATCGTGTGTGTACTTGGTGTCTCGTGCAAGAGCACTTTCCAGCCTGTGAGATGGAGAACGGATAAATATTACACGTGAGAGGGTTCGCCTTCTACCCCTCAGGATTTGTCTTGTGTGTATTCATCATGGGAACGTCCACAAACTGTATGGATTATTTATTTAATTTAATCTGCATTCATACGTGAGTACAAAATGGCGCTGCGGCATCCATGAAACAAAACAAAGAAAAACTATTTGGCTAGGTGTCGTGTGTCTAAATCCTTATTGCGTTGGACTGGTCATTCTCGGCTAAATTTTAATGATCTGCTTTTCAAAAAAAACCTTTCGGGTTAGTTGTTATTGTAGTGCACATGGTTTGATCACGTGCTGTATGTGTTTTTAAAATCGTGTGATATTGTTGTGGGGTGAAAGTAAATTATGATCTAAATTGTTAAAAGAAAGGTAGATGCTAGAGTACTATTTCTTATACTGGTTTTCAGTTCACCCCAACTAGGTTGAGTTTCGAACCACTTAGTTCTAACCAAGGAAACTGTAGTTTTATTTCATTTCCCCGGTCTTGTTTTAATACTTTTCTTTTCTTTCTTGATCCTTTCGACCAAAATATGCTTTTCTCTTTCCTTTTCCGGGCTTCTGTTTCCGTGGTTACCTTTGGTTTTGCGTTGTTCATGGCGTTCGTGGGTTACTATGACAACGGTTGATGATGGTGATTGTTGATTATAAATAATCTGATGGTGGATGATGGTTTTTTCTGATTTCCCCTGGACTTACTATCTTGTGTGACGTTTCTATTTAATTGAATGATTTCTCCTTGCCATTATTTAATTTCTTGCTCGCGTTTGTGATTTTCAAAATTTATTTTCTGTTTTATTTACCTCCTGTGTGAAGTGTTGTCGTGATTATTCTACCTGGACTCCTGGTTATCCCTGCCCTTGGATAGAACTCGGTGGTTAAAGTCGTTTTATCTTCAAAAAATAGAATTGTTATAAACAAATATTATTTTAATTATCCTATTTTCTCTAGTATCATGGGGCCGCCATGCCATTAATTTAAGTTAGGATTAATTCATTTTCTTGTGCGGTGGTCGACCACAATTAATCACGTTAATTTTCTTTGGGTGTTATAACCTAATTTAATTTTAACTGTTTAATTTTCTATTTTCCTACGTGGACGTTTTCTGTTACCATTTTCAATCATTTTATTTATTTAATAAATTCTATTTACAATTTTTACGAAAGGATTGGTGTTATTCTTTTAGAAAGATAGCAATTCGATACCAGGTTCCTGCTTTTCTTTCCGCGGGTTTTTAAGATACACTCTTCCATCTATTAAGGTAAGTCTCCTTCTGGTTGGTTTTGGTGATGTTTGAGAGTGTCTGTTTACGCTTCCTGTTTATTATTTTCTTGACGAACTAGCTCTTTAGTACCTGTTAGTTTGTTTTGACCTTATTTTACTGCCGTTATCGTAGTTTTTTGGGGGGTTGATCTACGTAACGGGTCAAGCCGACCATCCTGTCTCGACTCTGGTACATGACTGACTTTGACCTGCTAACTGGCCCTCCTTTTATACAAGAATCGTGGGAATTTAAGTCATCATATCCTGTTGAATATTTCCCTTGTTTCTGGTCGGATTCTCTTCCATCTAGGTGAAAATGGGGAAATAAAATTGATTAACACGGTAATGCTTTGCTCTTAATTTTATCTTGACCCAAAAAGTTATTAGAATGGAAAGTTTCGAATGTTCTACCGGCTGACGTAATCCAACTGTGACAATATAAGGTGGGATGTGACGTCACACGTTCCACGTCGCACTCTGCCTGCTGCTCAGCCAGCTGTGCGCTAGCGCACGGCTCGTAGTTCGAGTTCAATTGGTGGGGACTCTGACTTGGACCAGCGTTGTACCAACTTTAATACAGAAATCATTCACTTATTAATGTGGCTTTAATATTGGTCTAATATGGTATTATATTATTGAATAATGCACAATAGCAGAAACATAGTACGCATATTATCCGCAAATTTTTCAATTTTTAACTTTTAATTTTATGAACTTTATGAAGTTGCGCAGTCATATTTTAAACTAAATCTGTCCTCGCATTGTTTTACATTACGCTGCAATCACAAGGTAACTAGAATATAAGGTAAGCTACTCCGGCGGTTGAAGCTTCCATTGGCTGGAGCGCTCTGACGTCACGCGGTGTGAACGATAGCGAGTAAGGAACATAGTCGCAGTACAGAAAGCCTGTGAATTCTCGTGCCTGTGAAACATCTTCTCAATCTTTCATCAAATAATAGTCTGGTTTAGTCCGATTCGATAAGTAACGGCACTTCCAATAGATTTAAAAACGTGAAAATGCGTTAAATTTCGTCACATGCTGAGCAGGTAGAACATCAACTATCAAATACATGACATATAATACGATAAGAAATAAAATATTGCCATGCAACTCAAAATAATTAATTTATTTCCTGATGAAGTAAATATTTAGATTAAATGGCATAGGAAAATATGCATCATATCGACATCCTTATGGGATTATATTAAATTATTAAAACGTACGTGTCAGGAGACTTAATTACTTGATGAACCAGCCCAAAGCTTAGCCTTCTTATTGGCATATTTTCTCAGTGCTAGCTCCTTACTCTTTGCATTAAAATGCCATATCCTAATAAATGTCCTGGTCCTTACGTAGAGACAATTTATTTTGTCATGGAATACTGGAAATTTTGACTTAATAATAGAAGTAAGAGTTTTCACTTTTTTGCATCTGAATACAGTCTTACCGTGAAACACACCAAATGAAATTTCGAACTGGGCTATATTTTTTAACCACTCATGACTGGGATGTGTGAGGCCCCCTTTCGAAATAACCGAGATCAAGTAACAGGTCTCTTCTCGCACGACATTTTTGTCTCTTTCTTCGTATTTACTGTATATCGGATCACGGATACTGTATTATTTCACGACCTTCGAAATATATTCAGAAATATAAGTTATTAGCACATAATTATGTTAATGTTATTGGATTTTATGTCCGACTAACTATGTTTTTGAGCACCTTCACCACCGGACTGAAACAGGATCGAACCTGGCAAGTTGGGCTAAGAAGGCCAGCGATCTACCATTTGAGTTGCTACTCAGCCCGGCTATTAGCACATAACAATAATTATAGAAAATATGATTTTCATTCAGTCATTTATATCTGACACCTTTTTACCGTACGAGCTGTAATAATGGAGATATTCAAGAGTTTATTACAAAGTGTTTCAATAAGCAAGCATTGCCGACGAGGAAGTATTGTTATGCCATCACAGTAGCAAACTAACTGGCTTTGATGGTTGTTGTCGTTGTTGTCTTTATAGTATGCGAAATAATAATAATGTTATTTGTGTTACGTCTCACTAACATTTACGGTTTTCTGAGACTCGAGGTGCCGTAATTTTGTCCCACGGGAGTTCTTTTACGTGCCGACAATTTATAGCGCCACACACGTTTCCATAATATGTTGACTGCATTTTAATCAGTACAGTGGTTCTACTTCAGATACTGACAACACGGACACTGTTCACGTAATGTACCACTATAAAATTACTATATATCTGTGATCCGATATGCAGTAAATACGTAGAAAGAGATAAAAATATCGGTCGGTCGGTCACTTGCTTTCTTGGCTTACGCTGCGTGAACCATCAACGATAGACCCCAAGTGTAAGTGTACGAAATGTAGAGCATAGGATCCTCTACAAAAAAGTCCCAGATGGCACAAACCTATTTCCAACCGGCTGCCCTCTAGAAGCGATTTTATGCTACAGTCCGCGGAAAAAAATGTAGCTCCTTAAAATTAAATAAATATTTCGATATTATCCTCGAGTTTCACATCAAAATAAATTATTTGACCTCCTCCAGTATTTTATAAGGATTACAATAACCTTATCAGGACATTATTTGCATGAATGGTTCAGAAGTTATGACCATTTTAGACTGTAGTGGTAATCCGTGTCAGCAGGACGGGTGACCGCTGTCTCATACCACATGACGTCACGCAGAAGGCGGGCAGGGAGAGAAACAAGTGAGCGCAATGCGGGAAGAGACCCCTGTGCTGCAATCATTTGATCTACTCACGGTCCCTATCTCCGCGTTCAACATTTGGCCAATTGTAGAGTGTGGTGTAAAATGCCTGAAAATTATCTGGAATGTACAATTCTAATTCGTTGATGTTAGAAATTTGTCCCGAACTTAGTGGCACACATGTGTTACATGCTTTTCCTGCGGGAAATGGAACTGAAGAGTTACAGTAAATACCAGGATGGAAAGTGTGCATGACAGTACTTTGGATAAATACCTTTCCAATCACAGTACCAGAAGTGTTACTTCTGTATTCATATTCAAAGAATTTGGACACCACAAATGACTACTTCTGATCCCTGGACACCTTACTACTGGGACTCCACGGATGGAGGATATTCTTTTCGTAAAATCTAGGCCACCAGTTTTTGAGTGAAAGAATATCGCTTAGTGAAATTACCTTCACTTGGAACTTATTAAAGTTTGAAGTTGCGTTTGCAATCATTTCAACAAATTGCTTGATATGGTACACTCTATCGAGTGAGCGAATTCTTCTCTTCACTACCGCGTATTCCATATCATAGGGTAAAAATGAATGTCCACTAACAGAAAAACGATTAATAGTGAAGAATTGCTCTGAGGATGCCAAAGCCAGGAAAAACCTTACGACGGTATGATTCCTATTTTGCCGTGTGCAACCATCTGAAAAGACATGCAAATATTTAATGCTTTTTGGGATATTGTTTGTCATGAAATCTAATAATAATGAACACAACACAATCGTTTTTTTTACTGTTCCTTCATGGTAAACGTAGAATTTTGAATCACCGTCTTCAGGTAGTGTATATTAAAGAAATTCACAGTACGTTGACGAACTTGAACTAGTATGGTTGGTAGGCATAGATTTTGCATGAAGTCAATAGCAATTCCTGATAATTCCTCATTATCAATGCATTTCTCTATAATTTCACTAATGCGAAAATAAATCTTAGCTGCCCGTCTCTTGTGCACGACGAGTTCTGCAGCAGCTACCCGTTTCACTGTGTCACTAAGCATTGTATTTTTCGTTTTAGTTAACAGTTCTTCACATTTGGCGCAGGTGCCCGAAACAGAGTGAAAATCTCTCGCTGAATTTTTTCATAAAATACTCGTATTTTTCAGCTATGTCGTCATATTTCACTTGAAAATGTTCACACATAGCTTTCACATTATGCTGTTCGTACAAATAATGACGTTCTCGATAGCCACAATGGGTTACTTTTTGAGGGTAATAGTAAATATGTTCAACAATAGCATTTATTTCTCAACCACTTTTCGCACTGCCTGAACGGTAGGTGTCTTGCCGAGTGCGGGTAGTTTGCTAATCTCATGTTCGTCACGCCACTTTTCCGGTATTACAATTCACAGAATACCTGAAATTTCGCTATCTAAGCCAGTTATTAAAATCATTTTCTCCTTTTAGCGAACGTCTTCTTTCAATACCTTCGACAGTAATCAGTCCTTGGAGATAACAGCTGTGAGCATTCTTTGAGCGCATTTCATAAAAATGAGCGAAGATCTCTATCCTTGTGTTTTCATTAATTTTCTTAAATGACCCGTCGAGAACATCTGAAAAGTGAGAAAAATATTCTATGTGAACTAGCAATGCCAGCATTTTTCTTATTACTAATCAACGCAAAAGTGTACATAAAATGTATAATGGTTAGAGTTACCTACTTGCAATCATCACCAATTTGTTTCTTCAGCACTATTTTCCCACTGAAGTTCTCGTGCTCCTGCCCTTTAGTACATAACCTTTTAATCTTCTCGTGTTGACATTCCACATTCCTCACTCCCTCCTTTCGTTTTAATGTCCAGCAATCTCGCATTGATTCATTAGAAGACATGTTGCACGATAATGAGCTAAATGCGGTTTACTCTCTTCGCCGCAGGAGAATCAGTGCGAGAGCTCTTTCTCACTTATTTAACTTCTACCAACACTGAGTATAGAAACAACACTTCTCCACGACAATTGCTCTTTCTGTGCTCACTTTGTAAATTATGCTGGTGCAAAACTCCGATATCGATTGCGGAACAAGTGCCATTTCACTTTACCAACCGATAGAGCTATCCTCACAGAACAGTGCCACACCCTTAACTCAAAATCGACAATTTGTGGACAAGTGTTGTTTCTGGAATCAGCGATTCATTTAATGCTAATGGTTCTTCTTCCACACGATTTTAGACAGTAGATATTTAGACAGTAGAAATACCTATCTGAAAAGATTGTAGGAGCATTGGAAGATACAAGGGGACGAACATGAAGAGCGAATGTAAACCAGCTCTTAGTGGCGATCCGTAAGGCCGGTGAGCGTCAATTCAACTGGAATTTATGAGGTAGGTACAGAGACTTGAACTGGCAAGAATTTTATATGATAGCCTCCTTTGCTACTGGATTCGGTAGTCAGGAGTGGAGAGGGGCAGGCTAGGGTGAATGTTAGCCGGGTGATTGGTGGCCTGTAAGAGGTTGCTGGCTGTCCGCGACGTGGTGTAGGGGTGTTCACATGTTCAGTGCAGTAGAAGTACCGGTAAGACTTAGACTAGTTTTCTTCACAGCATGTTTATTTTCGTGTTATATATATATATATATTTCTCCAGCGATAATGATCTAACTGGAAGAATTCTGTATGAATCAGGAGGAAATACGGGAACTATACGCCCCCACTAACTACTTTTACGGTTTACTGAGATGCCGAGTTGCAGGAATTTTGTCTCACAGGAGTTCTTTTTCATGCTGGTAAATCTAACGACGCTGGGGTGTCATATTTCAGCACATTCAAATACCACCGGACTGAGCCAGGAACGAACCTACCAACTAGGACTCAGAAAGGACGTAACAGTCTAAGCCACTCAGGTTGGGGCTCTAAATAAGGAGATGAAAGCCACGTTAGGAATAAAGTCGATAGACGGGGTTGTACGCATAATGCGGCTTTAGGATTGGGTGATCTGAGGCGAATGGAGAAGGAGAGTAATGGGCTCGATCAGGGAGGTTGAGGGTAGAAGAGGGACACTAAATTGATGATGTAAATTTTCAGTTTTAAATGATTTAGTAATAGGAGGTGTAGAATTAAATTGAGGCCGCAGAGTTAGTTACAGATATTGTGGAGATGTTTGTTTATTTCATAGAAGCTTGCAGACTGAACGCTGAGATGTATGTAAGGAACACAATTTTTATTTATGTATCTTGTTCCTGGAAGTGGCTCTGCTGTGGATGTCTTGATCCATGATGTTCATTCCTTGCACGTCCTTCTTGGTGGTAACAAGCAATTTGTCACCAGAGTTGCCTTTCCTATTGGGCTTGTTCAAATAGTTAAAAAAGTCTTAGTCAGTCTGCCGTTGGGCATTCTTGAAATATTTCCATCGAATTTAACACTTCGTTTGCGTATTGTATCTTAAATCCTGCTGCACGTTTAATATACATCTTTGTTAGTGCGCAATCGGTATCTGTCGGCACATCTTTTTGATCCAAGAGTTTTTCTTAAAATCTTTCTTTCTTTCTAGATATAACAATGTTTGTTTCTGGTTGTCAATCCTAAGAATTATGAAACATACAGGCATACGGGATGGTGTAATAGTTTAGTTCTAATAGAAATCGCTCTCTTGTTGTATGTGCTTTTATGGCTCTCTTAGAGTTTCCTTTTTTATCGAGCCCGTTAGGCTGAAGTATCTCAGCAAGGGACTTGAATTTAACAACTTTATTTATCTTATTGTCCTTTGTTGTCATTAAGTATTTTGGAGCTTCTTTAATGTTGGTCATACTTGGGTTCATAAGGCACGTTATTCCTCCCTTTGGGCGCCCCAATAATCCTTGCGTCGCCAACACATGTGCCCAAGTATATCGCCCTTTTGAACTGACTTATAAAACAGACAATGTATTGGTTGTTAAAACTGCACAGTGCACCACAATGGGGGTCTACTTTCCACCAGACACCCACGACAGGACTATTATAGAGGAGTGAAGCACCGCCTTCCTTAATATAAATAAGAACGAGTCTCTCATACTAGCCGGTGATATGAACTGCAGGATAGATCGTGAGTCCACAAAGACAAAACTCATACTAGATTTTCTGGAAGCAGAGGGTTTATCCCTTCTCAATGATCCAGACAAACACACATACTTCTCACATAATGGGAGCAGTACAATAGATCTTGTCTTTTTAAACATAAAGGGACCTCACTTCATCAAACATATAGTACTTCAAGATGTAATTATCAGAAAGCACTTACCAGTCGAGACGACTTTCATCACGGACGTAAGAAACAATGTAGACTTCCAACCACAACGAAAGAAAAATCCCTGAACGATTAATAGTGACCGTCTAGTAGAGGAAGTAGCAAAAGCACCGGATCTACTAAACATAATACAACATGGAGATTTGAACGAAGTAATGCGTAGAATGGAAAAATTGTTAGAAAATTCAAAGGAATTAGCAATATCACATAAACGCAGAGCTAAACCATGGTTTAATGCTACTTGCTATGAGGCAAGAAGAAATGCCATTGATGCAGTGACTCGTACAAAAACTGACACAAACGTACAAAATTATTCGACATTAAGGAGATTTAACAAGAAGATAGTTAAGGAAGCGTATCAGCGTCAAATGGAAATCCAATTGGTAGGAAAGGCAGGAGAAAACCCATATAAGGCTCTGCAACCGAAATTTCCGAGGCACATGGCAATGGAAACAAGGACATCACATTTTGGCAAGGTACTGCAAGCAAGGGACTCCCGACCGATTAGGAGAAATACTAATGAAACAGATTTAAATATCCAGCTGTTCACAGAGGACGAAGTAGAAGCGGCCATTCTGCAGAGTAAAGATGGAAAGGCTTGTGGTCCAGATAATATTTTCAATGAACATCTTAAACAAACCTTAACAGTGCTCAACGCGGTTTGGACAGCCATCATGAATCATTGCTCTATACGAGGAACCATCCCTGACAGATGGAGGTACGCCACTCTAAAAATGTTTTGCAAGGAGAAAGGAAATACTGGAGACCCCGATACTTATCGGGGTATCGCTTTAGAATGCATTCTGGTCAAGATACTGACAAAGCTTATCGCAAATAGATTGACTGACCTCGTGGACTGTAAAATACCCGAGGAGCAATTTGGTTTTCTCAAGGGAAGATCTACTCTACAAGCAGTTAAGTGTCTACAAGATGACATACAGGGAACGACGAGAAACCCAAAAGGAAAATTACATGTAGCTTTCATAGACTTTTCAAAGGCCTTTGACTCAATCAATAGAATGTTACTGTTGGAAAGACTGGAGCATGTCTTGGAAAGTGATACATATCTCATAGTTCTGATACGAAACATACTCGCAGAAAACTACGTACAGATTGATGACAATCTGACAAAATCTATTCCAATAGAGCAAACGACTGGAGTGCTTCAGGGGGACCCACTGAGTCCGATCCTGTTTAACATAGCGACCATGGACGCATTAACAACAGTAAATTCCAGTAATGTAAAAATATATGTTTACGCGGATGACATGGCGATTGCGTCATTATCTCATGCAGATCTGCAAGCAGCCTTCAATAGATTAGTGGAATGGGTCGGCAGAAACTACCTACAGCTGAATGCGAATAAGACAGTAGTTATGAATGTTATGACATTCAGAAGAGGGGGAAGAATTCCATCACATGACACAATTTATTATAGGAACGAAAGATTAACGACGGTCGCATCCTTTAAATACTTCGGAATGACGCTACAGACTACAGGAACCACATACACACTTCACATCAAGGACAAGGTCGCAACTGCTATAATAGCAATGCACGACATTTCAGACATAAGGAACCTCTCTGTGGATACAACGATAAAGCTATTTAGAGTGAAGATCTCGCATATTGTGAGTTACGGATTACATCTAATATGGGACCATCTTTCTAACAGCAATCTTCTGGAATTGGAAAAGATCAAGGCAATGTATCTAAAAAGAGTACTCAGCGTATCTAAATTTACCCCCTCACGGTTGGTATATGAGCTGGTGCTTGTTGTTTAAAGCTTGTTGTTTAAAGGGGCCTAACATCGAGGTCATCGGCCCATATGAGCTGGTGAGAGAAAGGTTCTTTATAGAGGATCTTCGAGAATGGATATTATTAAATTCTACACCTGTGTATCAGAGTGCCTTAAAAGAAGTACAGGACAAGAAGAAAGAAATATGGAGCACGTTTTACATCACGGATGCTATGGTGACTCAAAATTGGCAACGTCGAAATTACGACCTGCGACATATCATGACGCGATTCGCTGTACATGGATTCCATCACAAAATATGCGACAAGACATCACGACCCTACTAATGACTGTACTTGCAAATTGTGCAAGAAACATTGCGATCGGTACCATCTTAGAGAGTGTACGGAAAGAGCAACGTCGTTGACATCATTTTGTAGCGAAGGAGCAATGTACGATATTGTATTTATTTCTTCGCCATTGGCTGCATTAAATTCTATTATTAATGTTGGTCATGAAATTGGTCTTTTCAAACGATATCTGCAGGCCGGTTTTCACTGCTATCTCATCCAAATTGAGAACTTGCATTCGATATTCTCTGACAATAGCTATTTATTTATTTATAGATTTATTTATTTATTCACTTACTCATGTATTTATTAGTTAGTCAATTATTTAATATACGACCCTGATTTCCTTTCCGGCGTGTTGGAGTTTGTATCACCAATTCATAGACTGTAATGAACCACTGGTCACCATGCCCCACACTGTACAGCTGACCTTTACCGGGACATGCGAAGGAAGATAAGTAATTGTGCTTAGCATAGTCTTAACTTTCAAATATCGACTCTCGGTGAAAGAGAAGGAAGATAGTATCAAGAGGGAGGATGGGTTGTAGGCAATACGACCGGGCGAGTTGGCCGTGCGCTTAGGGGCGCGCGACTGTGAGCTTGCAACCGGGAGATAGTGGGTTCGAATCCCAGTGTCGCCAGCCCTGATTATGGTTTTCCGTGGTTTCCCATTTTCACACCAGGAAAATTTGGGAGCTGTACCTTAATTAAGGCCACGGCCGTTTCCTTCCAACTCCTACGCTTTTCCTATCCCATTGTCGCCGTAAGACCTATCTGTGCCGGTGCAACGTAAAGCCACTAGCAAAAAAAATATCAATACGAGAAAAGTACAATGCTATACTGTGAATAGCATCCTTCAGAGTCGAGAACATTACTTTGAAAGGATTTTCAAGTCATTCTCTTCAAATGTTAGTAACACCTTAAGACATTTTCGTTGTCAGTGACCATAATTTAGTTGGACAAAATAGTGAATTTTGTTAAATATCCCCTAACTCTAGAAATAATCGAAGGAATTCCCAGTGTGATAATATAATACTGCAGTCAATAAGTTCGTGTACTGGCTCCTACTGTGTAGGCAGCATGGTTCACACTCAATAACTTGTTGGATTGGCACATACAGGTAGGCAACACAGTATACACGTGTGTACTTACTGCAGTCGATAAGTCCTTGGTCTGGCACTAACAGTTCGAGAATCACATACTCCTTTGACCAGTCTTTTCCCGTCTTTTTCCTATCGTGGTGATCTGGGTGATTTCAACTTGATCATCTCAAACGTTTTCCTAGCGGTTTTGCCTAATATTTTAGCAGAACTTAAAATGTATCCGTAGCTCAAACTACATTTTCAAGTTCCGCCGCTGACTTTCGACTACCCTTCACAACAGAGACTGTGGTTCTATTTATACTTTATGCATGCAACTGCCCCTTGCAGGGACTAGAGAAGGACTGTCACGACAACATCCTGCTTTTTAAACTCTCCACACCAGTCCACGAACTTAATGTCTCTACTACGTATTTCATTTAAAGAAGCTAGTTTTATCCGAAGATCTCTCTCTGATTACCCAAGCGCTTCCCGTAAATTTCCTTTCTTAATCCAAGGCTACTTATTTCTATTCTTCTGCACCTCTGAGTTCCAGGACATTAAATTCTATACCATCCTTGTCCTTCATGTATCTTACCCTCCACAATGGTGTTTCATAGTCTTTCCTTAGAATTCACCTCTCTTGGCTCTAAACAGTCAGCAAGAAGAATGTTCATCAAATGTTTGTTGCTTATTCTGTCTTCTTTCCTCCAACTATTGTTACTACATTATCTCTTTTTGACAGTTAGCGTATTACCTCGGTAACACGACTTTACTCATCTCCATAACTCATTGAATTCTATTCGCAGTATGAGGAATATATCGACTGAAGAAAGAGGAATGCTATGCTGGAATTAGAAAACATACCTAGGGTTACACAATTTCATTCTGTAGAGAGCAGCAGTTCCTTAGTCATGTTAGATTAAGGAACTAAAATAGAAAATGTGGCTCATGTAAGTGGAATATTTTCCAGATTCAGCGGGGTCCCGTCGTCTCCTTATGGTCTCCCATTGGTGGAATTTCGGAATCAGAATGAAAGAAAAATTCACATTCGTAAATTCCTTTCACAGTCGCTCGATGAGACAACTAAATGGCTTCCACAGATAGTGAAAATTTATGTAATTTTACAGCCTTAGTGTTAGAAACAGAATTCATATATTATAAATCAAACAGTGAATGAGTTCCTGTAGTTTCCTTTTTCTTTTCCTTCCGCCATGCCGTGATGCTTTAATCACTTTATAGCTACAGCTATACGGAACTCACCATCCTTTCATGCACAGTAATTATGAAAAATTTCACCGCTACCTTACAGTACGGTAACAATTTATACTTCCATTTACAGGTCAGAAGATGAACTCAACAGACTTCTTCGGCTGGATACAAAACTATCCAAACGATCAAGACAATTGTGTGATACTGAATTCATCATCCCGTAGAGGTACGTCCAACAAAGCATGTGATGCAAGAAAGGATGTAATCTGCGAACAAATGCTGTAACTGCACAATGATCTGGTGATATAAGAATTTTCAGAAAATGTGTACTGAGGAATATGTATTCAATAAAAAAATATTTTACCATCAAGATACAATATTAGTCTTTCCGCACTTATTACGGTGAATAAAGAAGATACTTTATATCCTCTGCAAGTTATCCTTGCAGTTTTTAGAAACCAGTCCATGAAGCCTTTGTTCAGTCTGTGAAATAACAAAGAAAATATTCGACATTCTTCGATATAAGCATGCTAGAAAATATTCCGTGACAGTGCTGTAGTATGCCAATAGTCCATGTTCTTCTTTTAATATTTAATTGAATGGTTTTTGAAATTTTTAGAATCCTTTTCATTCATTACAATAATTCAGCTAACTTTGCAAATATCACATTAACAATCAGTATTGAATCATAATAAACATTCCGGTAAAATAGCACTTCTGTCCGTCCGTCCATCCATCCATCCATCCATCCATCCATCCATCCATCCATCCATCCATAATATTCTTAAAATTTCTAAACAAGCCCATCTCCGTGTCGCATCAAACTCTTCTCTACCGACCATGACAAAAATACTGGATTCTGCAGGACCATGTGTTTATCCCCTCCCGTACACAGAATGACCGGAGGCCTACAGTAGAGGTCAGAAGCATGTCAATGAACTCACCTTTAAAACATGTCTGTGTCGAATTACTAGGTAAACATGAATGACTCATCTACTTATGACATCCTTTCACAGATCATTCTTCTTCATATTATTCCTATTCCTTCCCTTTACATCTCAATCGAAAGCGATATTTCGGTATGTTATTTAATTTAAATTTTATTTAATTACTGTATCTAGTACTTGTTATTCAAATGTTCTATCTCCATGTACTATGTGTTTTATACAGATTATATAATTTATTATACAGTATATGATATGATTATTCCTTAATATCTCAAGCTTTGATTACTTTATTAATACAATTGCTGTTATTATTTTTAATATTTTTGCATCTTATTATCATCAGTAGTTTTTATTTACAGTGTTGCATGTTTAGCCTGGGTAAGAGTAAGAATGAAAGTACATGTCTAACGTTTCCAGAATAATTAAAACAAATTATTGTTTTTATTATTTTTTAAAATATAATTTCCTTCCTCTTTCGTTTCTCCCTCTTTGGATTCCGTTGAATCAATCATTTCACTGCGTGTTGTTCTTTCCCGTAGTGTTCAGCATTTCTTCATTATTTCTTATCTTTGTTTCCTTTCATCTTCCTAGATAATAGGTTAGGTTTTCAATATAGATTTGTCCTGTAACCTTATATTTTCGTCTTTAGTTATTACTATAGCTGTTGATCTTGGTACATTTATTTATTTATGTTCCTTCATGTGTTATACTTCATTTTTTCAAGTGATTAATTTGTAACTGTGTGTGATTAATTTGCTCAAGTTTATTTTCATATTCAGTACATATAATCACTATCTTTTGCTTGTATATATTGGTACCCCTGGCACCAATAAATAAATATTTTAGATGTTTGATTATGTAGCGAATTTCTGTAAATATTAATTCTACTAGGTCTTTTTCAATTTCGTCAAACCAGTTGGGTATTGTTTTGCGGATACGGAGGAAGTCAAAGATTCGTTTGCTTGATCTATTAGAGTTCATTCTTAGAAGATGAGAGTAAAAATTTACTCTCCTTTCCCGCGTAGTATCTGAGAATTTTTCAATTTTCTTGTAGGGTGTTTCGTTGTTGATGAGTATTATATTGTCATCCCGAAATTTTTTTTCTCTGATCTTTCTTAAAATGTTCCTTCTTTTAGCTCGAGTTTCTCCATATGGTCTTTGAAATTCATGTTTAGATTTTCTGCTGCGTTTAGTACTGGTTTAATCACTGTTTTATAATATTTAATTTTGTAGCCCACGAAGGGGATTTCTTGTTATATGTATCTTTTGCTAGTCGGAAGGCCGGTTTCAGGTTTATTTTTCACGGATGCCATTGATTTGCAGTCCACATCATTTCAACTAATCCGTTCTCTGAGATATTTGAATTGCTTAACTAATTCAATCTTTTGTTCTTCGACTTTGAGGTGTTTATGTGGGGGTTTGCTGTTTGTCATAATTGTAATTTTTTTGAAGGAGATGTGAAGACCTATTGATTATTATTATTATTATTATTATTATTATTATTATTATTATTATTATTATTATTATTATTATTATTATTATTATTTTGCTAGGGGCTTTACGTCGCACCGACACAGATAGGTCTTATGGCGACGATGGGATAGGAAGGGCCTAGGAGTTGGAAGGAAGCGGCCGTGGCCTTAATTAAGGTACAGCCCCAGCATTTGCCTGGTGTGAAAATGGGAAACCACGGAAAACCATCTTCAGGGATGCCGATAGTGGGTTTATTATTATTAATATTATTAATATGGTTATTAATTACCCTCACAACTATGTGCAGAGATCTGTACCCTTTACGTACAATCTCGTTTAGGTGATTAATTAACTGAAGATCTTTCCTTACATTAATACGTAGTCACTTTCAGCGGTCCTCAATAAGGATCTTTCACCCCATCAACGCAGTAATTAAAACGGGGAGGACTTTTCCTATTAGTGAAACTCACAACCTTACTTTCAACCCCGTTTATCATCGTACCATTGGCTGAAAATTTGGACTGAATTCTGTTCTTAATTGCATTTCTCATTATTATTTGGCATTATTTAGCCACCCAACATCCTTTTCATTTAATTTTGACTGAAAAATCTGCTTTGGTTCACATTACCGAACTTACTAATTTAGTTTTAACTTTATAGCACATTGTAACTTTAGTCTCCCTCTGTGGATGGGGGTGCTGCGATAATCCTTGCCTGTCGAAAAAGGCGAGTTAAAGGGACTCCAGGCTCTCTTAAATAGGGAGCATGGGTTGGCTACCACGCGGCCCTTAGCTGAATCCTGGCATTGCTTCCGTTTACTTGTGACAGGCTCCTCACTTTCATCTATCCTTGGCTGTGAGCTCACATCCGGGAGAAAGTGGGTTCGAACCCCACTGTCAGCAGCCCTGAAGATGGTTTTCCGTGATTTCCCATTTTCACACCAGGCAAATGCTGGGGCTGTACCTTACTTAAAACCACGGCCGCTTCTTTCCCATTCCCAGTCCTTTCCTGTCCCATCGTCGCCATAAGACCTATCTGTGTCGGTGCGACGTAAAGCAAAATGCAAAAAATTCATCTATCCTATTTGACCTTCCTTGGTCAACTCTTGTTAATTTCCAACGCCGGCCGTATGAAGAAAGCGAATCCTAGGGAATCTTTCATTTTCAAGGATTTCATGACCTTTATATTTTCTTAGCACTGATTATTAACAGAGCATGCCTGTCCAGTTGTACTTCATCTAAAAACAATTATCACCACCACCACTACTTTGGTCAACATACAGCAAGTATAACTAAATAGCCTACATTGTGCCTAAAATTTTAATCCGTTTTAGAGTATTTAATCTTTAATGAAAGTTGTTTGGATTCCTCTTCACTTCTTTGAGCACTCCCTGCAAGGTAACTAATCACGACATGCGTCTTTATCATGTATGCATGCAGTCAACTCTCCTTAACTGCTGTACCTACTAATATTGGAAATAAAAAATAATTTTATCAGGGCAATTTATATATTGGTAGTATATTGAATTACTAAATACATCCTCAGGTGTTTCATGACAGACTCCACTGAAATAACAGGAGATTAATGTATAATTCACATCTCTACTAAATCTTGATAGTTTAGATTCAGGAGGTCAAATGGACTGTCTCGCTATTGACCTATCAATTTTTACATATGGTAGATTATGGGAGATTGCTGATGAAACTGAGGGATATTGGAGTAGACAAAAGAGTGGTCGAATGGATTGCTAAATTTCTAGAAAATTGACCTCAGACAATTAGAGTTGGTGAAATATTTTCTACCGAGCTCGATAGCTGCAGTCGCTTAAGTGCGGCCAGTATCCAGTAATCGGGAGATAGTGGGTTCGAGCCCCACTGTCGGCAGCCCTGAAGATGGTTTTCCGTGGTTTCCCATTTTCACACCAGGCAAATACCGGGGCTGTACCTTAATTAAGGCCATGGCCGCTTCCTTCCTATTCCTAGGCTTTTCCTATCCCATCGCCGCCACAACACCTATCTCTGTCGGTGCGACGTTAAGCAAATAGAAAAAAAATCTACCTTTGCAGGTTATGTTATACAACAATTTTGTTACTTTCATTGATCTGTCCGAGTCTTATCCTTGGCTTTGACAATTTGAAAATGACAGGTATGAGCGATGCTAGCAAAGCCATTCCTCATGCGGCCACTCCATGCTATGTATGGTGAGTAAATGTTGCTCATGGGGTCCGTTGGTGGATGAATTTCAGTGAGTTTGGCAGGCTGTTATGTAATAATATATTTTGGCCCAGTGAGGAAAGCAAAGGGAAACTACCTTACTCCTCACTTTCCTAGTAGGGCTATGCCGTCTATGACAGCTAAGGGTGGAGCTACTGAGCATCAAACCAGCTTGGGACTGAACATATACATACAAGTGTTATGTGATCCTGTAATGACTAAGAGGGCGGTCCCGCAATGCAGCGTTGTTGGGCCTTTATGTTTTCGTATGTACATAAATGATATGAGTAAACAACTGAAATCAGACACAAGGCTAGGTGTATTTGTGCTGATGTTATGCCAGTACTGTATAGAGCAGTGAAAGGGTTGCAGGATCATGAACGACCGCAGGGGGACTTACACAATGCTGTGATGGTGAATGGGATTAAAAAGCCTAGTTGTTAATTTCACCAAGAAGAAAAGTTCACTCAGTTTTAACTACACTGTTGATGGGGTGATGGTACCTCATACGGAATACTGTAAGCCCCTAGACGATAATAATCATATTAACGAGGTAGTTAAGAAAGTTTATAGATCTCTTCACATGGTTATGAGAGTATTTAAAGGTTGTAATAAGGATGTAGAGGAGAGGGCGTATAAGTCCCCGGTAAGACTGAAACTAGAGTATGGTTCCAGTGTATGAGACCCACACTGGGTCCACTCAATACGATAATTGGAAAAGTTCCAAAGGAAAGCGGCGCGATTTGTTCTGGGTGGTTTCCGCAAAGGAGTAGTGTTACAGAAATGTTGCGAACTTTGGTCTGGGAAGAATTGGGAGAAAGGAGACGACATGCTCGACTATGTGGTATTTTTCGAGCTTTCAGTGGAGAAATGACGTGGAATGACATTAGATGAATAAGCTTGAGCAGAGCTGTTAAAATAGTAAATATATTCTTTATACCAGTCCAGTTTTAATACTGCTAAAGGAAGATAGTCATCTTAACCACCTTCCCCATCGCAGAACCTTGTATGCCTCGCCTCGAAGTTTATGACCCAAGAATATATTTCTGATTTTGAGTTTCTTTTACTGCGTTCCAATTGTAAAACCTGCTCGTTGCTTACATGTTTAACCCAGAAGGCGTTTGTGCTGCCTCAAATCTAAGTTTTCCAACTTCTTAACTCAGTGCTGTATGTAACATGTACGTGTGTATTATATCTGTACCGTTGACAAATTATGTTTCTCGTTGAAGTAAAATGGTAATAATATCTCGATAGTACTTCATTCTAATCGTTAATTTTATCTGCTGTTAACCTGAATATCAGTTTAGTTTTTGGTTGAGGAACCTGTAAGTATATAAGAGAAGAGTCTTGGTCCGAGGGGCCTCAGAGTTAATATCTGATGCACACCCGAAGCGTTAACCTCTCTTTCCGTATTTTCCTGTCCTCACCTAACCTAAATTTAAAGACCTTGAATGCTGGTACACGCATGCACAGAAATAGTGTCCCGATATGAACAAAGCACCTCCTCGCTTAACATATTGATGCAGGTAGACAACCAGCTATAAGTTTTTTGTGATTGAAACGGACACGGTGGTGGATGTAGAGTACTGGTAATATACACACTGTGCCTTCACCACTTCCCATTCACTGTCTTCCCCTCGTTTACAGTACTGCAGCGGCCTTCAACACAACACAACACAACAAACACAACACAACACAACAAACACAACACAACACAACAAACACAACACAACAAACACAACACAACACAACACAACACAACACAACACAACACAACACAACACAACACAACACAACACAACACAACACAACACAACACAACACAACACAACACAACACAACACAACACAACACAACACAACACAACACAACACAACACAACACAACACAACACAACACAACACAACACCTTCCCTCCTTTTCAGTACTGGAGTGGCCTTCAACACAACACCTTCACACTCTCCCCTCCTTTTCAGTACTGGAGTGGCCTTCAACACAACACCTTCACACTCTCCCCTCCTTTACAGTACTGGAGTGGCCTTCAACACAACACCTTTACACTCTCCCCTCCTTTTCAGTACTGGAGTGGCCTTCAACACAACACCTTCACACTCTCCCCTCTTTTACAGTACTGGAGTGGCCTTCAACACAACACCTTCACACTCTCCCCTCCTTTTCAGTACTGGAGTGGCCTTCAACACAACACCTTCACACTCTCCCCTCCTTTTCAGTACTGGAGTGGCCTTCAACACAACACCTTCACACTCTCCCCTCCTTTACAGTACTGGAGTGGCCTTCAACACAACACCTTCACACTCTCCCCTCCTTTTCAGTACTGGAGTGGCCTTCAACACAACACCTTCACACTCTCCCCTCCTTTACAGTACTGGAGTGGCCTTCAACACAACACCTTCACACTCTCCCCTCCTTTTCAGTACTGGAGGGGCCTTCAACATAACAGCTTCACTCCTCCCCGCCTTTTCAGTACTGGAGTGGCCTTCAACATTACTCCTTCACTCTCTTCCCGTCGTTTCAGTACTGGAGTGGCCTTCAACACAACACCTTCACACTCTCCCCTCCTTTTCAGTACTGGAGTGGCCTTCAACACAACACCTTCACACTCTCCCCTCCTTTACAGTACTGGAGTGGCCTTCAACACAACACCTTCACACTCTCCCCTCCTTTTCAGTACTGGAGTGGCCTTCAACATAACAGCTTCACTCCTCCCCGCCTTTTCAGTACTGGAGTGGCCTTCAACATTACTCCTTCACTCTCTTCCCGTCGTTTCAGTACTAGGGTGGCCTTCAACACTACCCCTTCACCCCTTACCCTTCTTTTCAGTACTGGGTTGGTCTTCAACACTGCCCCTTCACCACCTTCCCGCCTTTTCGGTACTGGAGTGGACTTCAACACAACACCTTCACACTCTCCCCGCCTTTTCAGTACTAGAGTAGCCTTCAACACTATCCCTTCACCCCTTACCCTCCTTTTCAGTACCGGGGTGGTCTTCAACACTACCCCTTCACCACCTCCCCTCCTTTTCGGTAGTGGAGTGGCCTTCAACCGTACCTATTCACCCTCTCCCCTTCTTTTTTTGCACTACCGGAGTGGGACAATAGTGATAATTTATGTCGGAACACCATTTATGTGCATTATGTGAGAATGAGAATGAGGTGTACTTGATTCACTGCAGCTTGATTCATCGTTGCTTCATTTAACATAACATGAAAGACCTGCAGATTATAAGCAGAACAACAGGTCAGATTCTAGATTATAATCTGTATTTGTATCTATCCATCTTTAAGGGTTTATCAGCAAAAAATCACAGTTACTATTAGCGCTATATTTTAAAAGAGAATGATAGTTTTTCTTGCCTACTTTAGAGGTAAAGTCAAAATGGTTATCACCCAGTAATCTTTGAGCTTCACTGCCCTAAGCGAGGTAACATAAAAGATTGATACACACAAAGGATACATAACTTTTCGTTGTTGAAAAAGTAAATTTTAGGTGGTTATGTGAGCGGCCAATCTATATCTGAGATGCTTGGAGCCTGTCAGACTGCAAAAGCTTTGCGTCGTGTTTAAAGATATTTATGAAAAACAGGGGTACCACCTGTCCGACAGAAGACCATAACGTCCGGTGAGAATGAAGAGGCTGTTATGGACACAGCTCGCAATAGTCATACACGAATACACAGACAATATCAGCCAGGCTTCCGTACTACGAATAGTAGGTGCATAAATATAATCTCTACCATTTACAGTTAAATCAAGAGCTCCAAGAGCGGACTTTCGAAACACTACTGAATTTATGTCACTGGCTATTAAGGGTTCTGGAAAAGATGCAGAATTCTTTCGGAAATTCCACTCTCGGTTGAATCGTGATTCTACAATATTGGTACAGTCAGCCGCCAATATTGGAGTGCTGGCAATCCCCAATGAGTGGGAAACGCAACCTATCAAGTTGTTACTGCACATATCGCATTCACAATTATATTTCAGTAATTTTATAACTTATTTGTGTTTTAACTTAACATTATTTTAGTATTTTATTTATATTTGTTGAAATTGTGTATAGAGAGCAGCTCTTCGCTTCCGGGACTGTTTTCTGGCGCAAGTGACTGGCTAGGGAACAGAGAAGCGCGTCAGACATGCCGCGAGTAACACGTGGAGACAACAGTCTCATAAAATAATGTAATTGCACAACAGTGCTAACATTTCAAGTGCAGCCAAACCATTGGCACAATAACAATTACGTCTTCAAGTGTAAAGTATATTTCTAGTGTTTTTTAGTGTCAGTGCGTACCTCATGTGTAAATATATAATTGTATATGTACAAGAAATACTTACAGTACTAGTGTGTTTTTTGTTCACGTACAACTGAATAAATAAGTGACTTGTGTGCTCTTTATGTTTTTACATACTGTATTTTCTTAATATCATTTAAGTGGTCCTCCGAAAGTACTTTATTATGTGGTTATCATATGCGACCACCAGAGGTAAGGTTAGATCGAAAAAAAAACCAGTTTCATCTCGATCAAACATTTTGGTCCTCCGGGACGGATACTTCGAGCTTTCATTTTATGTGACAACAAACATAGTTCATTTACAGTGACTGGATTAGCCCGACAATATTGTGTGATGTATCGTGGTGCAATTTATGACGCAATTCGCCACATGGCTGATTTACGCGCGAACTCACGCCGCTATATCAGAGATACCATCCGCGCCGGTCAAATCTTCCGCGCTGTGGAACGTACAACCTGTGGACTGTTGGCAGTAGCAACCCTGAGTCATGTCAAGATGGCTCCTTGATGACAACAACTACTTCCCACACCTTACAAGGTCAGATCCAATTCATATCTTTATTCCTATCCTTTCATTATGGCAGAGGAGAGTATTAAAATTCTAATACGCAAACGAGATGTAATAAATGGCAGCGTAACACGAATTAAAAACTTCGTAGATGGGTTTAACATTGAGCAGGGAATTGCGGCTATTATTTCTCGTAGAGAAAGTTTAGAGGAATTGAAACAAAAGTATGAGGACATTCAATCCCAGCTAGAAATCAGTGAGGAGGGAGAAACATACGAAGCAGATAGAGAAATATTTGAAGACGCATATCATCAGATAAAGGTCGACATAGACAGAATAATCACCCAGCATGAATTAACAGGTCTTTGCAGACACTCCAGTCAAGGGAATATCTCAGCAAGCAATAATTACAATGGGGCGCACATCAAATTACCTACTATTACACTGAAACCATTTGGAGGCGAGTATGAAGATTGGAGAGGATTTCACGATTCCTTTGTATCTATGATCCATAATAATCAAGATTTGCACGATATACAGAAATTTCACTACTTAATTAGCAGTTTAAGAAACGAACCTCTTTCAATTGCACAAAGTCTCCCTCTATCTGCTGAAAACTACAGCATAGTTAGGCAAAGGTTAATCGACGGTTTTCAAAACAAGAAATTAATTTCGTCAATTCACATTAAACGGATATTAGAGCAAGATTCAATCCAGAAAGAGAATGCCAATTCTCTCAGAGAGGCTATAAACACAAGTCAGGCCAATGTGAAGGCATTACAGGCCCTTGACTTAGATGTTTAAATTGAAGATTTATTATTGTTACAATTATTAATCAACAGACTAGACCCAGCGACTAGGAAGGCATGGGAAATACACACTTCAGGTTCTGAGTTAGAATCTCTGGAGGTGTTGTGGACATTTTTAGAAAAGAGATGTTTAGCACTTGAGGCTATCAAGCCAGGTACTCAAGTTCAACAGATTAAACAGTCAATTAGAACTACACCCAAACATCAAGTAAGCAATGTGCATGCTAGTGTTAATTACCAATGTGTACTCTGCAAGGGCTCACATTACCTATATAAGTGTGAGTCCTTCAAAAGGCTTAATGTCCATGAGAGACATAATGTTGTGAGAGATTATAAATTATGCTTTAACTGCTTGGGCAGTAATCATAATGTCAATCAGTGCCAATCAGACTCGTGCAAGATGTGCGGAAAATATCATAATTCACTATTGCACCATGACACCAGACGTGACCGCAGCAGGCCAATGCTTAGCTCACGGGAAACAGAGAGGGAACACAGCTCGCGCCAGTCAGTAGCTAATCACACAACCGGTTCAACAGATGTTACTCACTGCGCTGTCAAGGAATCCGATCTGTCTACAGTCTTGATATCAACACCAATAGTCAAGGTTAAGGACATTCACGGTAATATGCATGAGGCTAGATGTCTTTTGGATTCAGGTTCTCAAACGAATTTCGTGAGCGAAGAACTAGCTCAAGTATTACGCCTCAGGAAGCAAAAACATGTTACACCAGTAACTGGAATTAACGGTGCAGGAGTTCAAACCCCACACTGCATCACAGTTCATTTGCAATCTGTGGTCAGCCCTTTCAATATAGATGCCACATGCTTAGTGCTACCAAAGATTACAAACAATTTGCCAAGTAGAAAAATCGACATTTCAAGATGGAATCTACCCACCAATATAAAATATGCCGACAGAAATTTCCACATTCCAAGTAAGATCGATGTGCTACTCTGTGCAGACATATTCTTTAATGTTATATTGGAGGGCAAGAAAACTCGTGATGGGTATCCAACATTGCAGAATACGAAACTGGGTTGGGTAGTAGCTGGCCAGGCACCCATACACCAACACCAAGGGGAACATGCAACATCACTATTCATCCAGGTAGACCAATTAGACACACAACTTAAAAGATTCTGGGAAATAGAAGAACTGAATAAGCCACCAATCACCAAAGAAGAAAGTGATTGCGAAGAACACTTCACTAAGAACACAACGCGAGATGCTACGGGAAGGTTCCGAGTTCGACTGCCACTTAAACAGACTTCATCGCAGTTAGGAAATACATACCCACAGGCAATAGTGAGATTCTACAGTATTGAGAAGAAACTTAATCGTGATCCCAAATTAAGAGAAGAATATTCAACATTCATGAATGAGTATCTGAAACTTGGGCACATGAAACCGGTACCCACGTGCACTGAAGATGGAGGATACTTCATGCCAAATCATGCCGTATTCAAACCGACAAGTACCAGCACTAAAACTCGTGTTGTCTTTGATGCGTCTGCTAAAACTGACAGTGGCGTATCTTTGAAAGACAAGTTACTCGTAGGTCCTACCATACAAGACGACCTGCATTCTATTGTACTACGTTTCAGATCACACAAGATTGCTCTTGTCTCAGATATTACAAAAATGTATCGACGAATTCATGTTGACAACGAGGACATGAAACTACAACGAATACTATGGAGAAACACTAGCACCGAACCACTCCAGTGTTATGAACTCACGACAGTTACTTACGGAACGGCAAGTGCTCCCTTTCTCGCTGTGAGATGTTTGAAACAGTTAGCCGATGACGAGTCAAAGGAATTTCCACATGCAGCATGTTGATGACCTCCTAACCGGAACCAATACTGAATCGGAAGCCATTCGCTTACAGCAAGAATTAGAGACATTACTGTTAAGAGGAGAATTTGAACTTAGGAAATGGTGTTCTAACAGCAGTAAGGTGATGTCAAAAATACCAGAAGAAAATAGAGAAACCAAATCACCACTTCAACTCGACAATGCAGACACAGTAAGAACATTGGGAATACTCTGGCACCCTTCTACGGACCAGTTTCAATTCGACATAACTGTTAAAGGGGTTTCCCATGCAACCAAGAGAAGTGTACTCTCAACTATTGCTGCAATTTTTGACCCTCTGGGCTTATTGGGTCCAGTTATTCTCTCATGCAAGGTCTTCATGCAACAACTCTGGATTTTTCAATTAAAATGGGACCAAGACCTGCCAAGTCAGCTCCTTAACACTTGGAATGCAATATACTCGCAATTACCAGAACTTAACAATAAAAAAATTGACAGGTACATTTTAAGTAAGACTAAAGTTGTAAATTGTGAATTACATGGTTTCTGTGACGCCTCTGAACGTGCTTACGGGGCGTGCGTATACATTCGTGCCACAGATGAACAAGGGCTTATTTCATGCAATTTGATGTGTTCTAAACCAAGAGTCGGCCCACTTAAACAATTGTCAATTCCACGCTTAGAATTGTGCGACGCTCTCCTGTTAGCAAGATTACTTAAGCGAACGTTCACGAGTCTCAACCTGGATATGAGTTCTATTCATGCGTGGACAGACTCAACAATTGTCTTACAATGGATTTCGTCACCGTCGACACGGTGGAAAACATTCGTCGCCAACCGGGGGTCTGAAATCCAGGACACGGCTGAAAACTTCACATGGCATCATGTATCTACACAACAGAACCCAGCTGAAATATTGTCACGAGGAAGCGAGCCTCAAGCATTAAAATCACATTACCTCTGGTGGCATGGACCATCCTGGTTGTGCCAGCCTCAAGAATTATGGCCAATCAGTACTGCAGAATGTACCTCAGAAGCACTTGAAGCCAAACCCACTACATGTGCAATCAACAGCTGCGATAATGAAGACATCACTACAAGGTTTTCCTCCTTATCAAGAATGAAACGTGTCTTTGCGTACTGTAAAATATTCATCTACAATCTACAGCACTCTCATGCGAAGATTACAGGAAATCTAAGCACGGAAGAATGCAACAATGCGCTACTTTGCTGTGTACGATATATTCAACACCAGGAATTTCAGAAGGAAATTCAATATCTTCAACTGAAAAAAGAAGTTGACAAGATAAGTCAGTTAAAATCTCTCGCTCCATTTCTTGATAAAGACGAGTGTCTCAGAGTGGGCGGGTGATTACGTAATGCAGACGCAGCATATGACCAGAAATATCGGATTATATTACCAGCGCATCACCATGTCACGAAATTAATTATTCGTGACGAACACTTAAGACTACTACATGCTATCACACAGCTACTAGTTGCATCACTTAGAATGAAGTATTGGATTCCTCACGCCAGGACAACTGTCAAAGGTGTCATTCGCAAATGTGTGACATGTTACAGGTTCAAGGCCGAGAGCTCATCGCAATTGATGGGCCAGCTGCCTGCTGAAAGAGTTAAACCCACTCGTCCTTTCCTATATAGCGGTGTAGACTTTGCGGGACCCTTCTTCATTAAACAAGGTTCTCCACGTAGTAACACGAGAGTAAAATGCTACGTTGCACTTTTTGTCTGCTTAGCCACCAAGGCCATTCACTTGGAACTTGTAAGCAATTTAACCACCGAAGCCTTCATTGCTGCCTTAAGTAGAATGATAGCCCGGAGAGGAAAGGTACTTCAACTTCGCAGTGACAATGGTTCATCATTCATCGGAGCCAGAAATCAACTTCGAGAACTTCACGAATTATTCCAATCAGAACAACACCAACGTGAGATTGATAATGTTGGAATCCAAGAAGGATTTACCTGGAAATTCATTCCTCCACGAGCACCAAATTTTGGAGGTCTTTGGGAAGCTTGGGTCTAATCTATGAAATTCCATCTTACTAGAGTTACAAAGCACGCTCACTTGACATTCGAAGAAATGGCTACTCTTCTCTGTCAGATTGAATCCATTTTAAATTCACGTCCAATCACTCTCCTGAACAATGACCCAAATGCCACCTGCTATCTTCCACCCGGACATTTCCTGATAGGAGAACCCATGATGGCCATACCTGAACCAGACCTAACCTTATCAAATACTTAAAGGCTTTCCAGGTGGAATCATCTTCAAAAATGAAGGGACATTTTTGGAACAGGTGGTCATTCGACTATCTGGGCAGCTTGCAGCAGCGCATGAGATGGAGGTCAGCCCAGCCCAGTGTATCTACAGAAAATGTTCTCCTAATTAAGAAGGACAACATTCCACCATTGGACTGGAGATTAGGCATCACTGGGCAAACATTCCCAGGCAAGGACGGGTTGGTGAGAGTCGTTGATGTCCGTACACCCGCAGGAGTTTATAGGAGACCTGTGTGCAAATTATGCCCACTCCCAATTGACTAGTGACCTCAGTGTAGTGCGTCGTCAATATTTTCTTGTGTATTTGTGCATATGTATTTATCTTTGCCTTGACAGTTTTTTTGAGACAGACCTCAATGCATTACTTGTTTTATTTTCAGGGTATTTAATTTCATTGTTACTGCATTGAATTTGTAAAATATGATCACATTTTAAGTGGGCCGGTATGTTACTGCACATATCGCATTAACAATTATATTTAAGTAATTTTATAACATATTTGTGTTTTAACTTAACATTATTGTAGTATTTCATTTGTATTTGTTGAAATTGTGTATAGAGAGCAGCACTTCGCTCCCGGGACTGTTTTCTGGCGCAAGTGACTGGCTAGGGAACAGAGAAGCGCGTCAGACATGCCGCGAGTAACACGTGGAGACAACAGTCTCATAAAATAATGTAATTGCACAACAGTGCTAACATTTCAAGTGCAGCCAAACCATTGGCACAATAACAATTACGTCTTCAAGTATAAAGAATATTTCTGGTGTTTTTTAGTGTCAGTGCGTACCTCATGTGTAAATATATAATTGTATATGTACAAGAAATACTTACAGTACTAGTGTGTTTTTTGTTCACGTACAACTGAATAAATAAGTGACTTGTGTGCTCTTTATGTTTTTACATACTGTATTTTCTTAATATCATTTAAGTGGTCCTCCGAAAGTACTTTATTATGTGGTTATCATATGCGACCACCAGAGGTAAGGTTAGATCGGAAACAAAACAACAGTTTCATCTCGGTCAAACACAAGTGTAATGGAGAGTGAATGTATGGCGAGGAATCTTGGGTGATGGCCCTATCGGACCGTATTTATTTCAGGGTCACTTAATAAGCAAACTCGGCCTGCAATGTCTACGCCATGAACTCCCGCTTCTACTGGAGATTTTGCCACTTGGAGAAGGTTCAGTTATGTCTTTTGTATTTCTTTCTGCCTTTCTTTCTGTCGTTCTTCTTTATATATATATATTCTCAAATTTGGCCTACAATGAACATTTTATTGTGTGTGGAAATAAGAGGCTATCATTCCTTTATTAAGGGTGATATATTTCAAGTACATTCTTACACAGTCGTGTTCGCATGCATACAACCGGTTTTTACAGGCCGGGGGAGCGGTATTGATTTTTCAATCGACCAGTCAGCTGTATCATGTGACCTATTTGGGAGATTTCAAGGCCAAATTCTAGAATCCGCTTGTAATATATGTACATAATTTCGTGTATCATTTGTATGAGTGTTGTAGTTAATTACATTTGTTTCTTTGATTATTGAAATGTGGTTCTGACCTGGCCACGTGTTCAACTTGTCGGGCCCAGGTTATCGTCACCGTTGTTTACGATGATTTATTTTGTGTTGATTTAAGCCCTTAGTGGATTTTATTTAAAATTGACATAAAAGTAACATTAAAGTACCAGTCACGAATGAAGAAGTGTGTAATACTTCATAAGTGAGTTCAAAGATACCCGAATTTGTAAAGTTGTTAATTTCATTTTTGAGGCGTCAGATAATGTGAATTGATTAATAACACGTATTATTCAGTGAGATTTAGAAGGACTTTCGTGGAAATAACAATTATGAGAATGTAATTTAGTGGAGATAAGTCTTAAATAGACATGCTTTAGTAAAATGTTATTATAAATATTTTGAAGCATAGTTGAGGGGAACTGGCACTAGATAAATGTAATAATGTTAATGAAACTTATCCGCGAGAAGGACGACTTTGTTACAATATTTCGGACATATTTTTGTGAAATTAATGACGCCACAATTAATTCATTTCGTCAGAAAACATGAAGTTTCTTTATGGAAATGCAGATGTTATCCCGATAACACATGAAAGTATAAGATAGCCTAGGATAGCCTAGCATGGTATAGGTGTAAATTTTCGAGCCATGGAAAGTTCATATATATTTAATTTTCTTATAAATTGTCAATAATCCCACCATTATTAAGAGGAGATTCTCCCAGCATAATTTAATTTCTCTATTTAAGCCCGATGTAGGCCAATAAGTATTTATTATGTATTTCAGTTAAATTCATGTTTCGATATGAGCGGAGAACGATGGTGTTATATCTCAGGCAACTAGCAGAGAAGACATTTTGAGTAAAAATCCATGAAGATTTTTTGTTAAAATTGGTTAAATTTGTGTTTTGAGTGCTAGTTTTAAATAAATGTCAAACCTGTTGTTTTAATTTTTTTTTGTGATTGTCGTCAGTCCTTATCTTTTTCCTGCCTTTTAAAAGCATTCAAAGCCTGACAGCGAACGGTCCACTTCTGGGAATTTCGCTCTGCGGCTGAGCCGACCGGGAATACAGGGGGCAATAAATATATATACAATAGTTACTAATCCAAAATAAAGGAATACAGAAACATTTACAAAGGACACAACTGTACGCAATATAAAATGTACAATACTATATTTTACATATTTAGAAAAAAAAGCATAAACAAAATCATCACTTACAACATAACAGACAGGAAGGAACCAGAAAGAAGAAATGAGAAATACCACGACAGAAGGAAGGATAGGATAGGAAGATATCTAGGTTCCTTACCTTTGGGTAAGAGAAAGGCAGGAGAATGGAATATGGAAGAGTTCTTTATTCTGGTACTACGGAAAGGGACGTGGAGCGGTAATAAGGATACTAAATAAGGTGACATAATAAACCATTAGAAGCTTTGTATTATTACCTTTTGGTCGGCTACTTTCCTCTGATCGGGCGAGTTGACCGTGCGGCTACGGGCGCGCAGCTCTGAGCTTTTATGCGGGAGATAGTGGGTTCGAGCCCCACTGTCGGCAGCCCTGAAGATGGTTTTCCGTGCTTTCCCAATTTCGCACCAGGCAAAAGCTGGGGCTGTACCTTATTTAAGGCCAAGGCCATTTCCTTCCCGCTCCTAGGCCTTTCCGATCCATCGTCGCCATAAGCCCTATCTGTGTCGGTGCGACGTAAAGCAAATTATAACAAAAAAGAAACCGTTCCTCAGAGCAGAAAGAATTTTGAGGTTTAGTTTCCTAAGCAATTGGTTAGTGCTCACATTGAGACAGAAGACAGCGACTCTGGCTCTGACGATTGCACAAAAGAAGAAAGATTGTACACGGTGAAGGTTGCTGGGATTAGAAGTAGAAGAAGAAGAAGAAGAAACATGGATCACACTGAGGAGGCGTTTTCGACAGTCGTTAAGACAAAGGAAGCGTAGACGGTTCTGAGAACCTTTACATCTGCAAAGTCAGAAAATCTGTAGACTAAACCAAGAAGTATTATAGCATGTCAGATGACCCAGTTTAAGTGTGAAACAAACAACAATTTAGTACCAACATATACTGGAGGCAGGGTGGAGCTCCACCACATTGAATGAAAAGCCGTTCTGAATGTGTTACATCCAGAAAAATGTGTAGGAAAAGAAGGAACTGTCTTTTGGCCCACCATGTCACCGGATATAAACCCATTAGACTTCTTCCTTTGGAGGCATTTGAGATAAACCGTTAATATCCAGAAACTAGAAAATCCCGACGCCTTCGACACTTCATCGTCAAAACCTGCAGACCAATAACACCGGCTGTATTACAAAATACCAGATTATCCATTGAGGAGCGTGGCCGGAGGTTCATAAATAAAGCAGGACAGCACTTCGAGCTCTTGCTAATGTAACTAAGCATTGTTAGTGCAGTTTCGTTCGCCTAACAATGTATCCTATCTTCCTCTGATCCTGATTGACATATCGGCCTTTCTTAGGGCCACTTCCTTTTACTGAAAATGTGAATGCAAGAGGAAATATCATGTACATAAGGTAAGTTAAAAAACCCACACTTCTAACCCTACAGGTAATCAACTAAATGTTGAAAACATCCTAGGGATAGGAGCTACAAATTTTATGTAAATAAAATATAATAAAGTGTGGGAATATATTCTTTATTTATTCCTAAATGTTAAAATCGTTTTCTTAATGATTGTTATGAGGTCGATATGATTAACAGTTGAGGGTGCGAAATCAGAAAAAAATGGTGGGGTAGTGGGGGTGGGCAGAAGGAACATAGGGCAAGAGAGGGGGTATAAAATTCCCTTGTAAGTTAATTTCTCCCTCCCCCAGAAAAATGTACAGTTTAAATCTTCTTGTTTGAATTTTGTTATAACAAGAATGATAAACATTAGAGAGTTATTCCATTCAGCTGAGAAGTTTATGAGAGTCTGTTTCTTCTTAAGAAACGCCAGACCGCGCGAGATTTGTTTTAATAGTGGAACCTTTCTCTGCTGACTGAACGAATTTGTCAGCTTGTACACTCCTAAAGTGAACATGTCCTATTGGAAAATTATCGGAAATATACGTTCCTCAAGAAGTACAGGAGTTGTGTAAGCTCGAGATACTTACAGCAATCACAAGAGAGGAGAGCTTCAAGTAAGTTACATTTTGCCCGGGTTTCAGATGGACTTGCCAGAGTAAAACTTGAAAAATAGGCTGCAGGTCTGGATTGCCACTGCTGCGTTGTTTTCTTGCTCAAGGTCTGGCAGTCGTTTGTATTATTGCTGATGTTTTTACGAAAATATGCACAGTGAACCCTACAGTGCATACTGATTCATTTCAGTAATAAATTACATGTTTTCTACATTTTCCCCGTTATTTTATAACGATAGATCCCCTCCTGGAAAGGCGGGGAACCTTTGAGATAAAATCGTCGGGGGGGGGGGGGGAATCCCTCCCTTCCCCCTGCGATTTCGCACCCTGTAACAGTTTGCCTCTTTCAACCACTACGAACGTTAATGTGTGTCAATGCATTGTTCGACTTAATCACCACTACGAGCACTAATGTCAGTCAATGCGGAATTTCACTTAAGCCCTTATAACTGCATTCGGTGTGGATATTTTTCAAGAATAAAAAATTTCCTGAGGGTATTGAACTAAGGAACTCATTACAGAAAGAATTATGTAAATAGGTTAATTTGGCTAGGATTTGAATGACAAAGAATACGCGTAAAGAAACAAAGCGATTTTATACTCTTTCTGCGGAACTGCATTTAGGTCGAAAGTGATTTCCGATTTATTTCAATTCGGTATAGCTATCCAAGACTCAAAATTTGAAACATTTCCGGGACCTTCAGCCGTTCAACTTTCAGCACATTGAGGAAATTGCTTAATTTTACGATCTTTCGTTGAATGGGGACCCCTACTTTGTATGTTAAGAAATATTTTCAATATTAAAAGTAAATCAACAGAAAAAAGAGTACCCATGCCACGGTCTCGAACTAGTCACATATATCGTACTTACGCGAACAAACCCGCATAGTTTAAAAAAATTGAGGAATGAAATTGGGGTTGCGGGTTTTATTTGCGTCAATGTTGGCTTTTATTTTTTCAAAATGAGCCTTCCTAAACATAGGGTGCGGGGATTATTCGGTTGCGGGGTTTATTCACGTAAATACGGTAATACTGGTACGCCATCTCTTACCATCTACTATATACTGCACCGCGTCACGAGACGTGTATATTACAGGTCATTACATTTGTTCCTTTAACAATTTGCTTTACATGTCTCATGGCGATGATGGGATAGGAAAGAGATAGGAATGCTTAGAAGTGACTATGGCCTTAATTTGCCTGGTATGAAAATGGTAAACCACGGAAATCACCTCACACCTTTCACACATATATGTATCAGATCATTCAGAGAGTGCACTCCTGGCTTTCCTCACTTAATAATATTATGGAACTACATCTTCCTATTTTTGTGTGGGCTGTAAGTACAAACCTATACATTTTATAGTGTTTATTGCGTGTAGATAAATGTTTTCAGAAAGTGTAAAAAATTGCGGTCCGCATAAGTAGTATAATAAGCGGGTTCGGCCGCCTCCTCCTCCTCCCGCCGCCTCCTCCGCCGCCGCCTCCGCCTCCGCCGCCCGCGGGAAATTTGAATTTTGGCGGGAAATTTGAATTTTGGCGCGAGATTTGAATTTGTAAACAAAGCCACGTGCTTTTTGACAGCTGTCATCAACAACAACGCATCGCTAACCTCACTGCTGCCATCTTGACGGGCCTAAAGCTCACTAGTGCCAACTTAACCTAACTAGCATGAGGTAAACAAAGCCACGTGTTTTTTGACAGCCACGTGCTTTTTGACAGACAACAACGCATCGCTAACCTCAGTACTGCCATCTTGACGGGCCTAAACCTCAGTAGTGCCAACTTAACCTAACTAGTGCGAGATAAACAAATCCACGTGCTTTTTGACAGCCACGTGCTTTTTGACAGATTTGTAAACAAAGCCACGTGCTTTTTGACAGCTGTCATCGACAACAACGCATCGCTAACCTCAGTACTGCCATCTTGACGGGCCTAAACCTCAGTAGTACCAACTTAACCTAACTAGCATGTGGTAAACAAAGCCACGTGCTTTTACAGCCACGTGCTTTTTTGACAGCTGTCATCCGCCATCTTTAAACTACAGAGCACCGTGCTGCCCTCTTTCATCACCTATCATCGGCAGTGCTGCCATCTTGACAGACCTAAACCTTAGTGCTACCAACTTAACCTCACTAGCTCGAGATAAACAAATCCACGTGCTTTTTTGACAGCCACGTGCTTTTTTGATAGCTGTCATCCGCCATCTTTGAGCACAGTGCTGCCCTCTTTAGCTACTTACCTTTGAAATGTGGTGTCGGATAATTTGAAAAATGCTTTTCGACAAGCAGCCATCTTTAATCCAGAGAGAACAGTGCTACCCTGTATGTGGTGGCGGCAAATTGAAAAATTCCACGTGCTCTTGTTTGGAAACAAACTCACGTGCTTTTTCGACAGCTACCATCTGCCATCTTTAATCTATAGAGCACAGTGCTGCCCTCTTTAGCTACTTACCTTTGAAATGTGGTGGCGACAAATTCCACGTGCTCTTGTTTAGTAAACAAACTCACGTGCTTTTTTGTCAGCTGTCATCCGCCATCTTTAATCTATAGAGCACAGTGCTGCCCTCTTTATCGTAGTAGATGTAAATTCGTCACAGCTGTCATCCGCAGTGCTGCCATCTTAACGGGCTTAAACCTTAGTGCTACCAACTTAACCTTACTAGCGCGAGATAAACAAATCCACGTGCTTTTTGACAGCTGTCATCCACCATCTTTAATCTATAGAGCACAGTGGTGCCCTCTTTAGCTACTTACCTTTGAAATGTGGTGGCGGATAATTTGAAAAATGCTTTTTGATAGCAGCCATCTTTGAGCACCGTGCTACCCTCTTTTGTGGTGGCAGGCAATTCCACGTGACAGCAGCCATCTTTAATCATGAGAGCACCGTGCTGCCCTCTATGTGGTGGCGGCAAATTCTACATGCTCTTGTTTGGAAACAAACTCACGTGCTTTTTTCTGACAGCTGTCATCCGCCATCTTGCATCACAAACCTCAGTGCTGCGCTCTTTAGCTAGATACCTTTGAAATGTGGTGGCGGCAATTTGAAAAAAAATCTATGTGCTCTTGTTTAGTAAACAAAGCCACGTGCTTTTTATGACAGCTATCATCCACCATCTTTAATCAATAGAGCACGGTGCTGCTATCATGCAGGCAATTTCATCACCTGTCATCCGCCATCTTTTAATGAACAGAGCACCGTGCTGCTCTCTGTAGTAGCGGGCAATTTGAAAAGTTCTGTTAGCTGTCATCCGCCATCTTTAATCAAGAGAGCACCGTGCTGCCATCTATGTGGTGGCGGCAAATTCTACGTGCTACGCACAGCTGTCATCCACCATCTTACATCGCAAACCTCAGTGCTACACTCTATGTGGTGGCGGATAATTAAAAAAAAAAATTCTACATCAGTCCTCTCTCGACGCTAATTGCACAAGATGGTGACTATACAAGACTCCTTAAAGGTGCTTATGCAAGATGATCGCTATACATAGACACCCTTGGGATGCTTGCGCAAGATGGCGGTTATACAAGGCTCCTTATGAGGGATGCTTGCGCGAGATGGTGGTTGCTCTTATGAGGCGGCTTAACGATCCATGACTAGAGACGCCCTAAGGATGCTTGCGCAAGATGGCGGATGCAAGATGGCGGCTATACATAGCTCCTTATGAGACAGCCAGTACTCGATACAACATGTGATCAGAACATTGATTGATGTGTTCAGAACACTGTACTCGATACAACATGTGATTAAAACATTGTGTGGTGTGTTCAGAACACTACATAAGTAGAATCGAACGCTGTATTAGGGGATACCTTTGTTTAGATTGAAACATAACAAGACTAGAATTGAACACTGCACATTGATTGATTGATGTGTTCAGAACACAAAATAAGTAGAATCGAACACTGTACTCGATGTCGTTAACTTCAACATGTGATTAAAACATTGTCTGGTGTGTTCAGAACACTACATAAGTAGAATCGAACGCTGTACAACATGTTAGGGGATACCTTTGTTTAGATTGAAACATAACAAGACTAGAATTGAACACTGCACTCGATGTCGTTACATGCGATCAGAACAATGATTGATGTGTTCAGATCACGAAACAAGTAGAACCGAACACTGTACAACATGTTAGGGGATACCTTTGTTCTAAGAAGATCAGCTTGAAACATAACAAGACTAGAATTGAACACTGCACTCGATACAACATGTAATCAGAACATTGATTGATGCGTTCAGATCACGAAACAAGTAGAACCGAACACTGTACAACATGTTAGGGGATACCTTTGTTTAGATTGAAACTAACAAGACTAACACTTCAAATGATTTGCTTAGTACGAAAATAAAAAAATCTATACCGCGTAGCTAACTCGTTCATCACACTGCTAAGACGCTTAGTAATTGTGAATACACTCATACGAAAATCAAGAAAGCACACTGCGTAGCCAACTCGCTCGGCTCACTCGCTTAGTAATTGCAACACACACGGATAAGAATGTTCCGAGATACTTACATGTTTTTTAAGGGGGTTGAAAGATCATAAATTATATGTACACATGTTGTCTCCTCCAAGTTGTAAGATGAAATAGACGCAGTACTGCGAGTTTCCGCTCTAGCTGGCGAACGGAAGTAGCATGATATCTCAGCAAAAAATAAAAATACGCGTGAGCTTGCAAGTCAGACACAATGATGGATACCGCGATTCAAATCCTGGTAACTTATGCCGTCGGGAAGGGTATCCGGCGAGCATCTAGCTGTATATCCCCCGATTCTCGACAGATTCTTAATCCGAGTTCTTTGACGTCAGGAAGGGCAACCGGTTGAAAACAATTATCGAATGCGCATCGTGAAGGCAAGAGTGTACAGCGATATGCTTGTTTAGACTTGCAGATTACGAAAGAAACATAACAAGACTTGAGTCTTAAAACAAATTCTTGCGATTTAAAATCTTAGTCAGGAAGGGCATCCAGCAGTAAAACAATAGTTCGTGATACTGCGATTTAAAATCTAGCTGTAAAACCCCCGATTCTCGACAGATTCTTAATCCGAGTTCTTTGACGTCAGGAAGGGCAACCGGTTGAAAACAATTATCGAACACGCATCGCGAAGGCAAGAGTGTGCAGCGATATGCTTGTTTAGACTTGCAGATTACGAAAGAAACATAACAAGACTTGAGTCTTAAAACAAATTCTTGCGATTTAAAATCTTAGTCAGGAAGGGCATCCGGTAGTAAAACAATAGTTCGTGATACTGCGATTTAAAATCTAGCAGTAAAACCCCCGATTCTCGACAGATTCTTAATCCGAGTTCTTTGACGTCAGGAAGGCCAACCGGTTGAAAACAATTATCGAACACGCATCGTGAAGGCAAGAGTGTACAGCGATATGCTTGTTTAGACTTGCAGATTACGAAAGAAACATAACAAGACTTGAGTCTTAAAACAAATTCTTGCGATTTAAAATCTTAGTCAGGAAGGGCATCCAGCAGTAAAACAATAGTTCGTGATACTGCGATTTAAAATCTAGCTGTAAAACCCCCGATTCTTGACAGATTCTTAATCCGAGTTCTTTGACGTCAGGAAGGGCAACCGGTTGAAAACTATTATCGAACACGCATCGCGAAGGCAAGAGTGTGCAGCGATATGCTTGTTTAGACTTGCAGATTACGAAAGAAACATAACAAGACTTGAGTCTTAAAACAAATTCTTGCGATTTAAAATCTTAGTCAGGAAGGGCATCCAGCAGTAAAACAATAGTTCGTGATACTGCGATTTAAAATCTAGCTGTAAAACCCCCGATTCTCGACAGATTCTTAATCCGAGTTCTTTGACGTCAGGAAGGGCAACCGGTTGAAAACAATTATCGAACACGCATCGCGAAGGCAAGAGTGTGCAGCGATATGCTTGTTTAGACTTGCAGATTACGAAAGAAACATAACAAGACTTGAGTCTTAAAACAAATTCTTGCGATTTAAAATCTTAGTCAGGAAGGGCATCCGGTAGTAAAACAATAGTTCGTGATACTGCGATTTAAAATCTAGCAGTAAAACCCCCGATTCTCGACAGATTCTTAATCCGAGTTCTTTGACGTCAGGAAGGCCAACCGGTTGAAAACAATTATCGAACACGCATCGTGAAGGCAAGAGTGTACAGCGATATGCTTGTTTAGACTTGCAGATTACGAAAGAAACATAACAAGACTTGAGTCTTAAAACAAATTCTTGCGATTTAAAATCTTAGTCAGGAAGGGCATCCAGCAGTAAAACAATAGTTCGTGATACTGCGATTTAAAATCTAGCTGTAAAACCCCCGATTCTTGACAGATTCTTAATCCGAGTTCTTTGACGTCAGGAAGGGCAACCGGTTGAAAACTATTATCGAACACGCATCGCGAAGGCAAGAGTGTGCAGCGATATGCTTGTTTAGACTTGCAGATTACGAAAGAAACATAACAAGACTTGAGTCTTAAAACAAATTCTTGCGATTTAAAATCTTAGTCAGGAAGGGCATCCAGCAGTAAAACAACAGTTCGTGATTTAAAATCTAAGAAGTGCATCTAGCTGTATATCCCCCGATTCTCGACAGATTCTTAATCCGAGTTCTTTGACGTCAGGAAGGGCAACTAGTTGAAAACAATTATCGAACACGCATCGTGAAGGCAAGAGTGTGCAGCGATATGCTTGTTTAGACTTGCAGATTACGAAAGAAACATAACAAGACTTGAGTCTTAAAACAAATTCTTGCGATTTAAAATCTTAGTCAGGAAGGGCATCCAGCAGTAAAACAATAGTTCGTGATACTGCGATTTAAAATCTAGCTGTAAAACCCCCGATTCTTGACAGATTCTTAATCCGAGTTCTTTGACGTCAGGAAGGGCAACCGGTTGAAAACAATTATCGAACACGCATCGCGAAGGCAAGAGTGTGCAGCGATATGCTTGTTTAGACTTGCAGATTACGAAAGAAACATAACAAGACTTGAGTCTTAAAACAAATTCTTGCGATTTAAAATCTTAGTCAGGAAGGGCATCCAGCAGTAAAACAATAGTTCGTGATTTAAAATATAAGAAGTGCATCTAGCTGTATATCCCCCGATTCTCGACAGATTCTTAATCCGAGTTCTTTGACGTCAGGAAGGGCAACTACTTGAAAACAATTATCGAACACGCATCGTGAAGGCAAGAGTGTGCAGCGATATGCTTGTTTAGACTTGCAGATTACGAAAGAAACATAACAAGACTTGAGTCTTAAAACAAATTCTTGCGATTTAAAATCTTAGTCAGGAAGGGCATCCAGCAGTAAAACAATAGTTCGTGATACTGCGATTTAAAATCTAGCTGTAAAACCCCCGATTCTCGACAGATTCTTAATCCGAGTTCTTTGACGTCAGGAAGGGCAACCGGTTGAAAACAATTATCGAATACGCATCGTGAAGGCAAGAGTGTACAGCGATATGCTTGTTTAGACTTGCAGATTACGAAAGAAACATAACAAGACTTGAGTCTTAAAACAAATTCATGCGATTTAAAATCTTAGTCAGGAAGGGCATCCAGCAGTAAAACAATAGTTCGTGATACTGCGATTTAAAATCTAGCTGTATATCCCCCGATTCTCGACAGATTCTTAATCCGAGTTCTTTGACGTCAGGAAGGGCAACCGGTTGAAAACAATTATCGAACACGCATCGCGAAGGCAAGAGTGTGCAACGATATGCTTGTTTAGACTTGCAGATTACGAAAGAAACATAACAAGACTTGAGTCTTAAAACAAATTCTTGCGATTTAAAATCTTAGTCAGGAAGGGCATCCAGCAGTAAAACAATAGTTCGTGATACTGCGATTTAAAATCTAGCAGTAAAACCCCCGATTCTCGACAGATTCTTAATCCGAGTTCTTTGACGTCAGGAAGGGCAACCGGTTGAAAACAATTATCGAATACGCATCGTGAAGGCAAGAGTGTACAGCGATATGCTTGTTTAGACTTGCAGATTACGAAAGAAACATAACAAGACTTGAGTCTTAAAACAAATTCTTGCGATTTAAAATCTTAGTCAGGAAGGGCATCCAGCAGTAAAACAATAGTTCGTGATACTGCGATTTAAAATCTAGCTGTAAAACCCCCGATTCTCGACAGATTCTTAATCCGAGTTCTTTGACGTCAGGAAGGGCAACCGGTTGAAAACAATTATCGAACACGCATCGCGAAGGCAAGAGTGTGCAGCGATATGCTTGTTTAGACTTGCAGATTACGAAAGAAACATAACAAGACTTGAGTCTTAAAACAAATTCTTGCGATTTAAAATCTTAGTCAGGAAGGGCATCCGGTAGTAAAACAATAGTTCGTGATACTGCGATTTAAAATCTAGCAGTAAAACCCCCGATTCTCGACAGATTCTTAATCCGAGTTCTTTGACGTCAGGAAGGGCAACCGGTTGAAAACAATTATCGAACACGCATCGTGAAGGCAAGAGTGTACAGCGATATGCTTGTTTAGACTTGCAGATTACGAAAGAAACATAACAAGACTTGAGTCTTAAAACAAATTCTTGCGATTTAAAATCTTAGTCAGGAAGGGCATCCAGCAGTAAAACAATAGTTCGTGATACTGCGATTTAAAATCTAGCTGTAAAACCCCCGATTCTCGACAGATTCTTAATCCGAGTTCTTTGACGTCAGGAAGGGCAACCGGTTGAAAACAATTATCGAACACGCATCGCGAAGGCAAGAGTGTGCAGCGATATGCTTGTTTAGACTTGCAGATTACGAAAGAAACATAACAAGACTTGAGTCTTAAAACAAATTCTTGCCATTTAAAATCTTAGTCAGGAAGGGCATCCAGCAGTAAAACAATAGTTCGTGATACTGCGATTTAAAATCTAGCAGTAAAACCCCCGATTCTCGACAGATTCTTAATCCGAGTTCTTTGACGTCAGGAAGGGCAACTAGTTGAAAACAATTATCGAACACGCATCGTGAAGGCAAGAGTGTGCAGCGATATGCTTGTTTAGACTTGCAGATTACGAAAGAAACATAACAAGACTTGAGTCTTAAAACAAATTCTTGCGATTTAAAATCTTAGTCAGGAAGGGCATCCAGCAGTAAAACAATAGTTCGTGATACTGCGATTTAAAATCTAGCTGTAAAACCCCCGATTCTCGACAGATTCTAAATCCGAGTTGTCAGGAAGGGCAACCGGTCGAAAACAATAGCGTATGATGTAAGAGCTTAGATACTGCCAATTTTGCATCAGGAAGGACAACTAGTCTTAAAACAAAACAGATTCTTAATCCGAGTTCTTTGACGTCAGGAAGGGCAACCGGTTGAAAACTATAGTGTATGAGGTTAGATACTGCTAGTTTTACGTTAGGAAGGGCAACTCAACAAATTCTTGCGATTTAAACACATTTTTATTCCCAAGAGAATCGAACCCGAGACTACCGGGTGAGAGGCATGCATACTGTAGGCTATGGGTTTGTTCTACTGTCCATGAAGTCGTATCAGCGCAGAGCGAGCAGCGGAATGCGTGTGTTAGCTGAAATTGTACACGTATCTTCCGGCTCGGCCTTGAACGAGGACACTGCATGCTGATAAGCGGCTTGTAACTCGCGAAGGTCTTCTTAGCTGAGTACCATTCAAGCTCTTAAAACACAGTACCAATTAAGGTTGTAAAATATTCTGAAATAGTCCTCCTCTGTGGTGTAGTAGTTAGTGTGATTAGCTGCTACCCTCGGAGGTCCGAGTTCGATTCCCGGCTCTGCCACAGAATGTGTAGCATTTAGCCTATGTAAGTTCCTAACGTAAACTATCATGATTGTACGGAGAGGTTAAAACACACACAGTGCCTACTCCTATCGAAAGAACCTGCACGGTACCGGCATGTAGGCTTCTCCTGGTGAAGGAGCCTGCACATGGTTTAACGCCTCCTATCAACAGCCCTTACTTAATGCTGGCTTTTTTGCACACCCCGCCTCACACCATAGTTTTACGACCGGCTGCCCTTCCTGACTAGGATTAAATCGATATCCCGACATAGCCTACTCCCACTGAAGAAGCCTGCACAAGGCTTATTGCCTCCATCCGACAAATGAATCACCGTCAAGTCTTGTACTCAAAAAATCATTTTCGAAGGAGTCTGCACAAGGTTTAACGTCCCCATCAACAGCCCTTACTTATTGCTAGCTTTTTTGCACACCCCGCCTCACACCATAGTTTTATACGACCGGTTGCCCCTCCTGACTAGGATTTAAAATCGATATCCCGACATAGCCTACTCCTACCGAAGAAGCCAGCTTAACACCTCCATCCAACAAATGAATCACCCTCAAACACTCTTCAATCATTCTCGCTACTTCGGAAGATAGCGGGTTCGAACTTGAAGCCGTAAATGTTAGGCGAGGGACCTGCGCGATCGTCATAACATGATCTAGCTAGATGCCCTTCCCGACGGCATAAGTTACCAGGATTTGAATCGCGTACCCCGACTAGAAGAAGCCTGCACATAGCTTAACGCCTCCATCCGACAGATGAATCACCATCAACACTCTTGTACTCAAAAATCATTTTCGAAGGAGCCTGCACAAGGTTTAACGCTCCCCCTATCAACAGCCCTTACTTAATGCTGGCTTTCTTGCACACCCCGCCTCACACCATAGTTTTACGACCGGCTGCCCTTCCTGACTAGGATTTTAAATCGCAAGAATTTGTTGAGTTGCCCTTCCTGATGCAAAACTAGCAGTATCTAGCCTCTTACATCATACAGTATAGTTTTCGAGCGGTTACCCTTCCTGACGTCAAAGAACTCGGATTAAGAATCTGTTTTGTTTTAAGACTAGTTGTCCTTCCCGACACAAAACTGGTAGTATCTAACTTCTCACATCATACGCTATTGTTTTCGACCGGTTGCCCTTCCTGACGTCAAAGAACTCGGATTAAGAATCTGTCGAGAATCAGGGGTTTTACAGCCGGATGCCCTTCCCGACTAAGATTTTAAATCGCAAGAATTTGTTGAGCTGCCCTTCCTGACGCAAAACTGGCAGTATCTAGCCTCTTACACTATTGTTTTCGACCGGTTGCCCTTCCTGACGTCAAAGAACTCGGATTAAGAATCTGTCGAGAATCGGGGGTTTTACAGCTAGATTTTAAATCGCTGTATCACTACAGCCGGTTGCCCTTCCTGACGTCAAAGAACTGGGATTAAGAATCTGTCGAGAATCGGGGATTTACAGCTAGATGCTCGCCGGATACCCTTCCCGACGGCATAAGTTACTAGGATTTGAATCGCGGTATCCATCATTGTGTCTGACTTGCAAGCTCACGCGTATTTTTATTTTTTGCTGAGATATCATGCTACTTCCGTTCGCCAGCTAGAGCGGAAACTCGCAGTACTGCGTCTATTTCATCTTACAACTTGGAGGAGACAACATGTGTACATATAATTTATGATCTTTCACCCTCCCTTAAAAAACATGTAAGTATCTCGGAACATTCTTATCCGTGTGTGTTGCAATTACTAAGCGAGTGAGCCGAGCGAGTTGGCTACGCAGTGTGCTTTCTTGATTTTCGTATGAGTGTATTCACAATTACTAAGCGTCTTAGCAGTGTGATGAACGAGTTAGCTACGCGGTATAGATTTTTTTATTTTCGTACTAAGCAAATCATTTGAAGTGTTAGTCTTGTTAGTTTCAATCTAAACAAAGGTATCCCCTAACATGTTGTACAGTGTTCGGTTCTACTTGTTTCGTGATCTGAACGCATCAATCAATGTTCTGATTACATGTTGTATCGAGTGCAGTGTTCAATTCTAGTCTTGTTATGTTTCAAGCTGATCTTCTTAGAACAAAGGTATCCCCTAACATGTTGTACAGTGTTCGGTTCTACTTGTTTCGTGATCTGAACACATCAATCATTGTTCTGATCGCATGTAACGACATCGAGTGCAGTGTTCAATTCTAGTCTTGTTATGTTTCAATCTAAACAAAGGTATCCCCTAACATGTTGTACAGCGTTCGATTCTACTTATGTAGTGTTCTGAACACACCAGACAATGTTTTAATCACATGTTGAAGTTAACGACATCGAGTACAGTGTTCGATTCTACTTATTTTGTGTTCTGAACACATCAATCAATCAATGTGCAGTGTTCAATTCTAGTCTTGTTATGTTTCAATCTAAACAAAGGTATCCCCTAATACAGCGTTCGATTCTACTTATGTAGTGTTCTGAACACACCACACAATGTTTTAATCACATGTTGTATCGAGTATAGTGTTCTGAACACATCAATCAATGTTCTGATCACATGTTGTATCGAGTACTGGCTGTCTCATAAGGAGCTATGTATAGCCGCCATCTTGCATCCGCCATCTTGCGCAAGCATCCTTAGGGCGTCTCTAGTCATGGATCGTTAAGCCGCCTCATAAGAGCAACCACCATCTCGCGCAAGCATCCCTCATAAGGAGCCTTGTATAACCGCCATCTTGCGCAAGCATCCCAAGGGCGTCTATGTATAGCGATCATCTTGCATAAGCACCTTTAAGGAGTCATGTATAGTCACCATCTTGTGCAATTAGCGTCGAGAGAGGACTGATGTAGAATTTTTCTTTTTAAATTATCCGCCACCACATAGAGTGTAGCACTGAGGTTTGCGATGTAAGATGGTGGATGACAGCTGTGCGTAGCACGTAGAATTTGCCGCCACCACATAGATGGCAGCACGGTGCTCTCTTGATTAAAGATGGCGGATGACAGCTAACAGAACTTTCCAAATTGCCCGCTACTACAGAGAGCAGCACGGTGCTCTGTTCATTAAAAGATAGCGGATGACAGGTGATGAAATTGCCTGCATGATAGCAGCACCGTGCTCTATTGATTAAAGATGGTGGATGATAGCTGTCATAAAAAGCACGTGGCTTTGTTTACTAAACAAGAGCACATAGATTTTTTTCAAATTGCCGCCACCACATTTCAAAGGTATCTAGCTAAAGAGCGCAGCACTGAGGTTTGTGATGCAAGATGGCGGATGACAGCTGTCAGAAAAAAGCACGTGAGTTTGTTTCCAAACAAGAGCATGTAGAATTTGCCGCCACCACATAGAGGGCAGCACTTTGCTCTCATGATTAAAGATGGCTGCTGTCACGTAGAATTGCCTGCCACCACAAAAGAGGGTAGCACGGTGCTCAAAGATGGCTGCTATCAAAAAGCATTTTTCAAATTATCCGCCACCACATTTCAAAGGTAAGTAGCTAAAGAGGGCACCACTGTGCTCTATAGATTAAAGATGGTGGATGACAGCTGTCAAAAAGCACGTAGATTTGTTTATCTCGCGCTAGTAAGGTTAAGTTGGTAGCACTAAGGTTTAAGCCCGTTAAGATGGCAGCACTGTGGATGACAGCTGTGACGAATTTACATCTACTACGATAAAGAGGGCAGCACTGTGCTCTATAGATTAAAGATGGCGGATGACAGCTGACAAAAAAGTACGTGAGTTTGTTTACTAAACAAGAGCACGTGGAATTTGTCGCCACCACATTTCAAAGGTAAGTAGCTAAAGAGGGCAGCACTGTGCTCTATAGATTAAAGATGGCAGATGGTAGCTGTCGAAAAAGCACGTGAGTTTGTTTCCAAACAAGAGCACGTGGAATTTTTCAATTTGCCGCCACCACATAGAGGGTAGCACTGTTCTCTCTGGATTAAAGATGGCTGCTTGTCGAAAAGCATTTTTCAAATTATCCGCCACCACATTTCAAAGGTAAGTAGCTAAAGAGGGCAGCACTGTGCTCTCTGGATTAAAGATGGCGGATGACAGCTGTCAAAAAACACGTGGCTTTGTTTATCTCGCGCTAGTGAGGTTAAGTTGGTAGCACTAAGGTTTAGACCCGTCAAGATGGTAGCACTGCCGATGACAGGTGACGAATTTTGCAGCTACTGCGATATAGAGGGCAGCACAGTGCTTTGTGGTTTAAAGATGGCGGATGACAGCTGTCAAAAAAGCACGTGGCTCTCAAAAAGCACGTGGCTTTGTTTACCTCATGCTCGTGAGGTTAAGTTGGTACCACTAAGTTTTAGGCCCGTCAAGATGGCAGTACTGAGGTTAGCGATGCGTTGTTGTCTGTCAAAAAGCACGTGGCTTTGTTTACAAATCTGTTGAAAAGCACGTGGCTGTCAAAAAGCACGTGGCTTTGTTTATTTCGCGCTAGTGAGGTTAAGTTGGCACTACTGAGGTTTAGGCCCGTCAAGATGGCAGTACTGAGGTTGGCGATGCGTTGTTGTCTGTCAAAAAGCACGTGGCTGTCAAAAAACACGTGGCTTTGTTTACCTCGCGCTAGTGAGGTTAAGTTGGCACTAGTGAGGTTTAGGCCCGTCAAGATGGCAGCAGTGAGGTTAGCGTTGCGTTGTTGGCGATGACAGCTGTCCAAAAGCACGTGGCTTTGTTTACAAATTCAAATCTCCCGCCAAAATTCAAATTTCCCGCCAAAATTCAAATTTCCCGCGGGCGGCGGCGGAGGAGGAGGCGGAGGAGGCGGCGGGAGGAGGAGGAGGCGGCCGAACCCGCTTATTATACTACTCGCATAAATCTATATGGATAGGGGCAGTTGATCCACCTAGTACATATACTGTATATGCATATAACCATGAAACTCATTGCTTCAGAAAATGAACACCCTATGATGACGGTGATAAGGAGTTCAGCCAATGATGTTCCCTCTCGCACTCTCTGGGGAACATCCAAGAAACACTGTTCTCAATATATAAGATGAAGCATTGAGAGCCTTCGTCATGTTCTGCAGTTATCATCTCTGGATTTCCTGGTGAGTATTTATAGAAAAGGCTAGACTTAACTGAAAACAATCAGAAAAAATATTAATTAACATCCATTGTTAGTAATTATTTCTGGAGACTTATGAGTATGGTCACAAAAAAGAAAAGAATAGAAAATCTCCTCGTCTAGGGAATAGACCAGGTGTGTCGGTACTAACGTGATGCAATACTCTCTGATTGTGACGGAGATTTACTTTCTGTTGTATCAGAGTAGTGGGGTAACAAATATGATACGGACTCTCCTTTCAAATTAAAAATTCCCACCTTCTCGAATACAATGTAAAACCTATCAATAACTTACTATACGTTTAATAGATTGTATTTGCATTCCTCCCTGGTTTAACGGCTATATACTTCTGAACTGCCAACCACGAACTACTTAGATGTTCGTTCTTAACTTTAATTGGTTTCTTCTTTCAGTAACTACAGAATCGTACTCTATAACCGATACCGAATCTTCGGTTATAATCATGTATTCTACTAAAACACAGAAAATAATACGAAGAAAATTAATACTGTTACTGTCTTTATGTCACACTAAATTCTCCTTGATGGTTTTCGGAGACTTTAAGGTGCCGGAATTTTGTTCCGGAGGAATTCTTTCACGTGCCAGTAAATCTACCGACACGAGGCTGAGGAGTATTTGATCACCTTCAAATACCTCCGGACTGATCCAGGACCACGTACAAAATTAAATAAAAATGTTTAAATAAAGTTTCAATAAATCAAAACTCACAAATTTTAAGCCTATTTTATCTTAGTGCAAAGATAACTCGTTGTAAACTGAGGTGACTCATTGTTACTGGTATTATACACTATTGTCGAATAAATGTGTTACAAACGTTAAGTATTCTACAAAATTTGTGCATAATACGATCAAAGGTACAATACAAAACAAGGAAGTATAATTTCCTAACTACCGGGCGAGTTGGCTGTGCGGTTATGGGCACGCAGCTGTGAGTTTGCATCCGGGGTACAGTGGGTTCGAACCCAACTGTGAGCAGACCTGAAAATGGCTTTCCGGGGTTTCCCATTTTCAAACCAGGCAAATGCTGGGGATGTACCTTAACTAACGCCACGGCCGCTTCCTTCCCAGTCCTTGATATTTCCTATCCCATCGTCGCCATAAGACGTATCTATATCGGTGAGACGTGAAGCAAATTCCAATATTGATTATGGCTCACACGTCGAGCACTTGTTGAGCATCCATATTTGACGTAATGCGATTATGCGTATGCGTTCACATGTCGAAAATGCACATACCAGACGCTCACTCTACTGAATAACACACCCCTCTAATGCTTCCACATCAGTGCTACAACTTCAGCTGAAATAATGTCCGACTCGTTGGCTGAATGGTCAGCGTACTGGTCTTCATTTCAGAGGATCCCGCGGTCGATTCCTGGCCGGGTCGGGGATTTCAACCTACATTGGTTAATTCCAATGGCCCGGGGGGCTGGGTGTTTGTGCCGTCCCCCAAATCCCTGCAACTCACACACCACACATAACACTATCCTCCACCACAATCACACGCAGTTGTCGCCCACCCTCATCGGAGGGTCTGCCTTAAAGTCTGACCTCGGCTCGAAATAGCCACACAAAATTATTATAGCTGAAATAATTTTGTGTGTGGTGTTCTGCTTGTGAGTTGGGGTAAGATCAGCTGCGAGTATATTAATAAACATTGTAAGGGTCGTCCTTCCGATCTGCATAGCTCGGGCCAAACGACAAACAGGGGTGATTCAAAATTATTTTTGATGCGTATAACTTGGTAATATTCCTATAACCTAAACGTTTCTGCTTTACGATTTAAGTTCCATTCTCTCACCTCCTAGTAAGACGTCAATGTTATCAACAAGATAGAAGGTCTTAATAATTCAGTGACTCCGCCTTTACAATACAGGACAATGTTATTCCTTCTTGCTTTATTTCAAATAAGGGACTTTTTTCGTATCTTCCTTGTGAGATATCTTCAACCTAAAAATATTATAATGACAAACGCATGATATTCTTATCACAAAAAAAACATTGACTTATCATTAAAATGTTCAAGAGTCAAGATGGCTCAATCTGTCATATGTAAACACAATTCTAAAAACAGTTCATGTTGTTAAAAATTGTCTTAAGACCAATTACTAAATAATGAAAATCCCATTGACTTTTGATACTAAAAATAAAAATGAATATTATGATCAGAGTTTTCTAAAATCGGAATGTCCGGGCGAGTTGGCCGTGCGGGTAGAGGCGCGTGGCTGTGAGCTTGCATCCGGGAGATAGTAGGTTCGAATCCCACTATCGGCAGCCCTGAAGATGGTTTTCCGTGGTTTCCCATTTTCACACCAGGCAAATGCTGGGGCTGTACCTTAAATAAGGCCACGGCCGCTTCCTTCCAACTCCTATGCCTTTCCTATCCCATCGTCGCCATAAGACCTATCTGTGTCGGTGCGACGTAAAGCCCCTAGCCAAAAAAAAAATCGGAATGAAATCATGAAATTAGGTCGATGTTATCTTAAGTTGTAAGCCCGAATACATATGTATCTGGTTAAATAGGGCTTGCTTTTCTATGTGGAACTACTCAATATATTGGTCATGTAGCCCGACAATTCGTGCGATCCATATATTATTGGTGTATGAAAGATTTTCTCCGCCCTGCTTTTTTCTTTCTTTTGTCCGGCCGGCTCGTGTGTCCATGGGAGTTTCATCATTTAGTAATTGGTCTTAGGACCAATTTTAGGAAATTTTAGTAAATTAGTGTTATTTATTGAAGATGTATTTGTTGTATATTAAGTTTTATTGAATCGTCCTTAATTGGGCAAATAACCTGCTGATGACAAATAAATCCATATATCTTAACAACATTAACTGTTTTCAAAACAGTGTATACATAAAACAGATTGAGTCATCTTGACTCTTAATCATTTTAAGGATAAGTCATTGTTTTTAGTGTTAATAATGTCATGTGTTTATATTTGTAATGGTAAATATGTCCTCTTTAAAAAATAAACTAAAAAGGAATAATATTGTACTCTATTGTAAAGATGCAGTCACTCAATTATTAAGACCTTATATCTTGCTGAGGCTCACAATACGGATTGATTATGAAATTTATTTCTTAAGGTGTTACCAACAGGTATCAGTATGCTGTTCTTGATAACTCTGTCTGCGATGATTCTGGAGTCTAGTGCCGTCTCCAGGCAGTGTGATCGATTACCGGGTTTGAAATTCTCTGTTTCCAGCTGGAGAAATGAGTCTGGTCATCGGCTTGTAGCGGTGAGTATACTGTGCTCCTGATGGTTCGTTACTGTTAATATCAAATACACAATATATATGCATATATTATTCTTCACTGTATTTTGTACATAAAGAGAGTCAATGAAAGCACCGTAAAAGCATTAGTCTAATTTATTTCAGGATGGCATAATAATATTTAGGAGTCATTATCCTCTTCACACAGCAGGAAGTCCGGCTCGTTGCTGTTTCTGAGGGACGTAATCCTGATTGAAATGCTCGCCTTGCTTTCACTTCTCCAAGTCCAGCCACCCCAAACAGCCGCCCCATGCAGACATCTAGGTTTGAACACTGGGCTACTGGTCACACGGCACAACATGTCTGTTCCTTGGTTCGACTCCAGAATTAGTCTAGCAATTCACACAGTAAAAAGCAGTGAACAACTAAAGTGCAACAGCTCAACAGTGTTAAACAGCAAGACAACACTCCTCACAACAACCACCATTAACACTGTTCCAATCACACTCACGATACTTGCTCCAGTCACTGACTTAACGACGGTGCTCATGCCACAGAAATACACACACATACACAGTACTCTAAGGCAGTACACAGAATATTCCGCTAAGTACGCGACGACACTCTCACTTCCGGCAGTCAACTACTAATACAGCCGCCCTCAGTTCAGCTACACATTCGACAACAGCTCCTCGTTCAGACTCCAGCTGGACACTGGCGACAGCCAACACCCCCACACACTGACTCCAGCTCTGAGCCAAACACTGACTGACTGTACGCGGGTAGCCTCCTTTTAATACTTCGGGTGATGTGTATTGGAATATTCGCGATGTGGCTAGGCACGGAACACTCTTGCTGCACCTTGCAGAACACCTGGGGAACAGAACAATACACGGAAAGGCCGCCCGTGCCCTCCAGACCATCTGGGAGTTTCCCGGTCGTCTGAGTCATCAGTCCCTTCCAGGAAGTAGGGAATGTGGCCTTGACAGGTCTAATAATAAGGGAACACGAAATAAGTGCCTGTGTAACACAACCTGGCTTTTTTTAAAGACTCTGAATTCTGTTTTGTACCTAAGACCCAAAATAATCCACCATAATATTTATTAATACCAAATGCTGCGCAAGGGTTCTCTCATATGAACTCAGACCGAATGCACGGTGTTTTTGCTTTCCGCTCCGGCAGCTGCAGTAGGGAAGGCGCGTGCTCAGTACCTGACCTTGCAAGCAGCCAGCACGTGTTCGACCTGACAAGCTTGAGTCGCCAGTCTGAACACAGCTGTTAATATGTTGAGACAGTTATCATTGCAATACCGAATTTTCGTATGTAAATGTACGAGTTTCATCTAAATAGTGGTGTGAGTAGTCATAACTCAAGCTACTTTAGCGCAGAAAAACTTAATAGTGTTTACGAAGTCCCTCATTATGATATGAAGTTTGGTGTTTGGTGTGGTGTTAGTGTAGACGAGTAATTGCGCCTATTTTTTCGAGACGACAGTAAATCCAGAGAGGCACCAAGATGATATTTTGACGCCTTTCTTCCATCAGTTAACGGGAGCAGATAAATCGAGTGATTGGTTTGGACTAGATTCAGCCCGTGCTCACACAGCAAAAGATTTCATTCTTACAATCTCGGAAGTGTTTGCAGACAGAGTGATCAGTGCTGGTATATTTCCCCCTCATTCTCCAGATCTAACAGTGTGTGAATTTTACTTGTGGGGTAAAGTGAAAGAAAAAGTGTATAGAAAAAATCCTCACACATTGGAGAAACTGGGGGAAACTGTTACGAATGAAATCAGAAAGATTTCAGTGGAAGAACTCAAACGCGTCAGCCAGGATGTAGTTACCAGATACAATGCCTGTGTAGCCCAGGATGTGCGACACTCCCAGCATCCTTTAATAAGGTAATATTTCATATAAGATTGTTCACGCATTCAAAGCAGAGCGGCCGCGCGCGAGATAAGTTCGGCTGAGGCACCTGCCGTGACTCAGAGGACAGACACCGTGCATTCGGTCTGAGTTTGTATGAGGGAACCTGTACTATCTGCGCACATTTTAGCGATAGATTTACACCCTAGTGCTGAGCGGTCGACCTCGGCAGTCTTCGAGATTCGTACTGGCAATCATTGAAACACTAACTATGAATCGCTTATGCATAGCTGTGCGACGTCTGGCGTACACTTTACGTACTAGTACTGTTGTATTTACACAGCAAAGCAGAACTATAGAATTCACTCTAGGAATAAGATTCGCATCGAGAAATGTTATATAATTTTATATAATGTGTGTGTGACACAGTTGTTGGCTTAAAATAACAAAGGTTTAGAAAATTCATATCGATCGATCATATTATCGATTCAATTCAGATTTCATTTCCATTCAGTTGGCAGTACTAACGGAACCGGAAGAGCTCCCTCCTTACTTCTCAAACCCGTACACAAATCTATCGCTAAAAAGTGCGCAGAGAGTATATACCATATTTATGATTATACAGCATTTAACTTACAAATTATTTGTTTCCTTTTTGTAGATGATATAATTTCTCAAGCAAATCCTCGTACATATCTTGTTATTTTTTAAATTCATTGCTTTATGTAGTCTTTATTACTAATTTATTCGTGCTTAGAAGCGTAGAAAAGCAATAGCTGAATATTAAGGGGTATGATTTTATTCAATGTTCCATAAATTACCTATCACTGAGTATTCTGTAAAAACAATGGGTTAAAGGGAAAGCCTGCAAGACAGCAGTGAGACCAGCCATGGTGCATGGTGCAGAGACTTGGGCAACAACAATGGCACAAAGTATTAAATTGGATGTTGCAGAAATGAAGATGCTAAGATGGATGAGTGGTTTCACTAGAATGAACCGCATCAAAGATGAGAAAATCAGAAAACAGCTAAGGTGACAGAAGTATCTAAGAAAGTACAGGAGAGAACACTGCTATGGTGTGGACACATTATGCGAAGGGATGAAAGCTATGTAGGGAGGAGAGTGATGGATATGACTGTGGATGAGACTAGAAACTGTAGGAGACCAAGAAGGAGGTGGAAAGACAATGTATAAGAAGATCTGGAGGATAAGAAATTAGGGGACGGTGATGTGTGGGACAGGATAATGTAGAAAAGAGTTGCCAAAAACATTGACCCCGCCTGAAGCGGGATAAGATGATGAAGAAGGAAACAAATGTACGAGACTGGTACAGAGAATAATATCTGGTGTATCAGTTGCAACCTACCTTGTAATTTGTTCATTTTAATTAAGAAACTAGCATACAAAAATGGTAAGAGCTGCATCATACACTAAGATTAGATATATCGTTAAGGCTGTGAAAATTATATACATCTAATCGGACGAATAAGTTAACAGACATAAAAATAGCCTTTGTCTTTCTTGAATGAAATTGAGCACATTAACAGTCGCAATTTATGTTCATGAACAATTATTTATAGTCCAAAGAACATAGAAAAAATAAAATCATATTCTAATGCCTATTATTTATGGGAAAAATATCATCTCCAATTCCCCAAATCTGAAACATAACTTTTAAAAATAGGTCACTTTTACAACAGACGAGTTTTAATCAATTTCTTGCTTTAAAATCCAGTTCGGTTCAGATGTACTTCGACATGAATTTTTTGTTACATTTAAGGTTTACTATCGGTGTCTGGAGTTCAAGTCACACCGACACTAAGCAGCCATCTTTCACTGTCAGTCGTGATGTCAACGCTAAGATATGTGACAGCAAGCGCGTGTGCTATTGGCTACCACTAGCTGGCGCAATGTTACCGCGTGGCTTAGCTCCCTCTCGCGCTGAAAATTGCTCATAAGAGATATTCCAAAAATCTTTCTTTTGTACAGTGGAAGAGTAAAAGTGGATTATAATTAGTATTCATATACCGGGTGGGTCAGCCGCGCCCGACGTTTTATGCTGTTAGGCATCCCATCGAACGTCACTGGTGTCGTTATGCTCTATTCACCTTTGCTGTATACCAAGCACCAATCGCCTTTAATCACTCACTGCGCCATTACATTTGCAGGAACAAGTACCGTATGCATCAAAATGTCATACGGCTATGTAAAAAGTACGTTCCAATAATCAGCTTTCAGTACAGTATGAAATGAACGCTAAAAGCGATCGCATACTGACAGAAAACGTGTGTGGATTTGTGAAGCTGAAGTAGAAGTGCTTCTAGTTGGCTTTTTGGAAACCTACTCCCTGGAGTCACCGTGTGTCATAGGTTAAATGCGATGCTGCTAATACAGCTGCATTTGGTAGGTGGGTTCGAATCCTACATGAGCCTGTACAAATGTGTAACAATATGTGACGTGGAGGGTCACCTTAATTTTAATATAAATGAATAATCTCTCAATGTTTCTCCATAAACAAGAACTCATGGGTGCCAGCCTTCAAGCTTATGGCTTGAAAACGACAGTGGAAAATTATTATTATTCTTATTCTTATTATTATTATTATTATTATTATTATTATTATTAATAATAATAATAATAATAATAATAGTAGTACGTAATGAGAGATTAAATACTCCCAGAGGTGGGGTGACGGAACACTAACCATTAAGTACACACTAACTTGGAATTTAAGGATCATTAATAAGAATTTCAGAAAATATTCATTAAAACAACTATTTATTAGGATGAAAAACGTGACGGCGTATTTACGAAATCTGAACTTACGGAAGCAAAAGAAAACTGAATGAAGTAAAATTTAAGAAAATGAATCTTTACGCGGAGACTTGCAGTAATTTATGCCATTAGCTCACCATTTGTAGACTCTGTTATGTGAATACGATCTATGTAGCAGCTGATGTTTGATGGACCTCTCGTACAGGCGTCGTCATCTCTCTTTGTTGGTACCAGTCCTATATCTGATTCGTGCATAGTCCACTAGTTGTACTACGACTTTCCTGTCTTTAACACATCCTACAGTACTCCTTACATAAATTTGTAATGAGTCCTAATTTCAATAGCAAAACCACCTTGGGTTACGTTCATGGAGAGAATACACTTGTGTTCTTCCGTATTACAGAACAGTAGCGTAACTGTAAATACATAACAAAATCTCCCCTGCCCTACACCAGTCAAAACCTATCTCTCGTTGACTTTAACTTTCGTCATTGAGTTAAACAGGTCTCAATGAAAATTGTACCGGGCGGTACACCTCCACGCCGCGAATTCAAATATTCCGCCAGTTGAAACCTCTCTACAGGAGAAACTCTGAACTTTAAAATCTGTATTACATCAAAGGTTTCTCGGAAGATGTCTCTACTGTAAATTTTGAAGTGTTCTGAACTATGTCTATTTCGATTTGTATTTGTTTGCTCTGTAGCAAGAAGTGTGGACATTCTCTTCTAGATGGCACTACTTAAGAACTATAATTGTGCACCCTAGTGCGAAGTGAAGGAACTGTTTTTTTGAAGAAATGTTGTATTCATAAGTTTTGTCTTTACTAAATTTTGTTCTGTGGTTTGTGGGTTGGCAACATTAATCATTTCTACCTGCTTGTTTTGAATTTAGCCAATCCCGAATTTCTCTAATTAATTTTTGACCTATAACGTATGTCTTCTCCGATATGGATATGTTGCTTTAAGCTATCCTTTAAAGTTGAGGGGGTGTGGGTACTCATTCTTGAAAGGTCTCGAGGGTATTTAAACTGCTGATTTTCTTGTCTCGGTGCCACTTCATCGACATCTTTCTTAGTGTGTGATTATGTATCAGGGGGCGGGAAGCCCCTCTTTCTTCGGGCAACAGTTCATCCACAAGGTAATGGCCGTTTAATAACTTTATTTCTTGCTAGCCAAGCAGTTTAACCCTCGGGGCAGGTTCTAAACTTTTCTCATGTAACCTATCTTTAAAATGTAATAGACATTTGGTAAAATTTCGTCTCTTTAACTATAAATTGGGATAGAGAATGCCTAACCCTCTCGAGCTCCCACTCATATTGTTTTGTGGTGACTATGTTTTCATAACCGTTTTTCTTCTGTTCGTAATTTAATAAAGTTTTCTTATCGTGTCACCTCCTTGGTATGGGATTAGCCCTTGCGTAAGCGGCCTAGTGCCAGGTAGGTTTCAAAAGTGTATTAGGAGTGCAAGCTTCGCCTCCATTCTATTTTGTATTATGGGGCAGTAACTTAACCTGATGTTTTATTTTCCTCATGTAAAGGCCCTGTAGTTTGGGTATCAAATACCCCTGTTTCTTGGTGTGCCTTAAGGGCAGATAGAAATGAATTTTGTTGTAGCCTTTGAGAGGCTTGTCAAATTGAGAATGGGTCTGCTCTTTTTTCTTAACGTTGTATTTAGGAGCAAGTGCTCCTTGTACTTAGGGGTTTTCTGCCCTTTAGCTATTGTGGTGGTGAGCTGAGAGCTCAGAAATTAATCTTGGGGCTCGAAGCCCAAATCTTGTAACTATTGTAATTTCTTAAATTGTTTTCCTGCTACTTGGTACCTGTTACTCTATTGTTGTTATCTGTTGATTAGAAAAGAAAATATAACCTTGGTTAAAGTTTTAAATTAACTTTAATTTCGTAAGTTGAGACCTATTCCACCCAGCACCTTCTTTCACCTCTGCAAATCCACAAAATATCGTAACAAGCATAATTTTGTGTATTTATCTACTCAGATGCGAAGTGAACTAAGTTAAGATCTTCAGCAGTTAAGACCTTCTCCGGTGTCAAGGCGTAAAGTCCTCCTCCGATAATAGATTAGAATTGTCCGATAGAATTCCCTCCGGCCTCTTCCAAGCTTGATGACGTACATTTCCTGGTAATGGACTAAAATTAGCATGGTGAATCCGGTCACCTGACCTCGGCTCTTGGAAATTTACTGCAACTATTAATATGAATGATGTTGTAATACTTTATTCAAGAAGTAGTTCGTTCAGAATACGTTATAGCCGTAGTACAAAGAAATGAAATGATGATGTGAAATGGATGACTAAAAACCCTATATATAAACATAATAATTCAAAATGACGTACCACTGATTAAATATATACACGTTTCCAATTAATTACACAGCTCGCCAATTTAGTACATGCTGTGATGTTCCAAACATCACAACTACATCCTTCAAATAACCTCACAAGAAGAAGTCCAGTGGCGTAAAATCGGGCAATCTAGCAGGCCACGTGACAGGTCCCCTCCCTTTCCTATCCATGTGTCCAATTCAGGTAGTTGCGTACATCTGCTCACATTTGAGTGGGAGCTCCGTCGTGTGGATAGCACATAGTTACACGCTCACGCTGGGGCACATCCTCTAGCAGCAATGGTAGTTGGTCTCCAAGAAGCTATAGGTACCGGGCTCCTGTAAAATGATCCTCAAAGAAATATGGTCAAATTTGGTGATCACCTTTGTATAAAACACCAGACATTTATTCCCCATCGTGCCTAAAATGCTGCCTTCCTTACCCAATGGGGATTTTCAACACTCCAGTAGTGCATATTATGACGATTCAAAGAGCCGTTATTGTGAAATAGTGCCTCGTCTGAAAGTAAAATATGAGATACAGACGCTGGATCATTTACCACTTGCGTCAGTATCCACGCACAGAAATCAGCACGAGTTTCAAAATCTCGTCCGTGGAGTTCTTGATGTAGTTGCAGGTGATACGGGCGAAAAACTGGTATTAATATCCTTACAACAGACGACTGGCTGATTTTGGCCTGTCTGTGTTCCTGGTGCAGGCGCTGTGCTTCCTAGGCGTTCTGTCTTGCTTCACCGTAGATGAGGAGCACGTCAACATACTCATCTGTTGAATACATAGCGAAGAAATGAACAGGACTGCTAGACTACCCCAAGTGTCCGGCCACTACACATTCAACATGATAGAATGTGGCACGAATGGCCTATTATTTGATTGTCAAAGTTTAAAATGTGAATAAAGATATATATCCCTCGCGGGATTCGAATCCGCCTACCAACGCAACTTGCGTCAACACATTTGTAGTTAGTCCACTACACCACGGCGACTGTCGCCTCCAGCTTATCAGAAAGCTTACTTGGTGTAAAACAACGTCCCTCCTCGCAAACTCTCATTTAATATAAAAGAATAATCTATCAATGTTTCTCCATAAACAAGATCTCATGAGCGCCAGCCTTCAAGCTTATGGCTTGAAAACGATAGTTGAAAATTATTAATATTATTATTATTATTATTATTATTATTAATAATAAAAGTACGTAATGAGAGATTAAATACTCCCAGAGGTGGAGTGACGGGACACTAACCATTAAGTACACACTAACTTGGAATTTAAGGATCATTAATAAGAATTTCAGAAAATATTCATAAAAACAACTATTTATTAGGATGAAAATTGTGACCGCGTATTTACGAAATCTGAACTTACGGAAGCAAAAGAAAACTGAATGAAATAAAATTTAAGAAAATGAATCTTTACGCGGAGACTTGCAGTAATTTATGCCATTAGCTCACCATTTGTAGACTCTGTTAAGTGAATACGATCTATCTAGCAGCTATCAGTATGCCATCGCTTTTAGCGATAATTTCATAACCAACGGAAAGCTTATAATTGGCACGTACATTTTACATAATCCTTTGACAGTTTGATGTATTGTGTAAATACCTGTCGCATACATGTTTTTGCAAAATTCGTGCAGTAATGACGCAGTAAGTGCTTTAAAAGGCGACTGTAGCTTGGTATACGGCAAAGAAAAATCGCCCACCATAATCCCACTGACGTGCGTTGGGATATCTAAAAGCAGAAACGTCAGGCGCAGAGGACTCACCCCGTATTGTGGGAGTAATAAATATATAATTGTAATGGCTAAATATGTCAACAACTCATTTTTCAACAATTTGTGGGTTATCTCCCTCTCGCATTCTAGCATACAATTGTTGAAGTAAGCAAGAGGGGACATGACAGTACAGTGCTTCCAATGAGTAGACAGATATGTAGGACAGATTTCTATCAACAAAGCCGTATAGTTATAGGTAAATAATAGAGTAAAAGATCCAGATTAAAAAGTAACAGAGATGAGAGCGAGGGAGCTGTTTATTGATTTTAATGTGCGAGGTGAGAATGTAGTGCTACGCTGAAATCAGTTAAGAAAAGGCTAGATGAACAATTGGTATGGATTCTGCCACCTCGGCGACATCCCTAAAGGGCCATGAGTGGTAAATGAAAAAAGTAGGTGTTTGTACAGCCTGTTAGTTTATCCACAGTGGATTACAGATTGAACTTTGTCAGATCAGTTAGTAACTAAATAATAACGGATTGAGTTGTGAAAATGTGATTATTCTGAAAATATTATAATCCATAAATACCTACTGAATATGAATTGAAAGAGTCTACATGAAGCAGGCCGAGTGGAAACTTATTAAATTTAACCTTTTTCGATCAATCACTATAGCGAAATCCACAGGATATACAAGGCGTGATCAAAATGTCTCCGTTTGAAGGCGGTGAGCAGCGGACAAGCAACGTTGCGTGACTCCAATGCGGGTATGTATGCACAGGCATGTGGGCAAAGGGATTATTGTGGCAGCCGTGTCGCGCTGAGGTGCGTGCGTTAAATACGACCACGTGAACTGTAGGAATGTTATTACCAAATGCGTCCAAACAGGACCAATGTGCTGTTATTCTGTTCCTGGCTGACGAAGGACAAACACCGGTGGATATTCATCGGAAAATGAAGTCCGTGTATGATGCTGCATGTCTGTCGAAAACCACCGTTGTGGAATGATGTACCAAGTTCCGTGCGGGTCACGTTGCGGCACAAAACGCTGGTCAATCTGGGAGGCTACGCAGAAAGTTCGCCAACTAAATTGTGAGAAACTCCAGAACCCTCCTTTAGTCCTGATCTCAATTAACACGCCCTTCGGTCCTCTCAAAACGGGCTTGAAGTGGACGATGTGCAGCAGATGGTCACTGACTTCTTCACGCAGCAGGTCATGGTGTTTCAACCTGGTGCGTCGGTGGGAGGAGTGCCACGATGCTCTCGGCGATTTTGCCAGATTGTCATCCCGATTCAGGACTGTACGGCCGTCGAATCGAAACTTTTCGATCGCCCCTTATATTCGATGTGCCGTTCACATGGATGCAAAGGTAGTTCATAAACAAATAATTCGTACTCAAACATTTGTACTGTAACAGTAAATGTTGTTTAAGTAGGCTAACAATGCATGAGACTGACACAGGGTGTGTCCGCTCTCTATATGAAGTGTTACAGAGGTGAGGTTAGCAACAAATAAGTATGAGGGAATTTTTCCTAAAATTGTTGAAAAGTTTATTCACAAAATAATGTTAAAATTCAACATCACATCAGTACAGAATTTATCGTGATGGCCCTCCCAGGATTGGGCTGGTACAGGTACACTGCGGTTTTGCAATATTCATTCACAACTGCGTCTTCTTCCCATGACGGTCTGGAAGATCTCGAATTTCTGGAAGATCTCTAAGATCTAGAAAGTCTCCAAGATCTAGGAGCACTTGAAAAAAATGGAACGCGACAATGCACTTTTGCCCGTAATGTACCCGCTTAGGCATTCTACTTCTGCACAGACAAAGTTATTAGTAGTAATGATGTCCCTGAAATCTAATCGCACTTGAGAATTAGCATTGAATGTCACTGAAGTGTAAGTTTACACATTCGATAATACTAGACCGAGTTAAATAGGAAATTTACCTGAACCTGTAACTTGAAATGGAATTGAACCTGTGATGTATCAGCCACTTAGGAAGAAATAATAAACATGTCACTTTATCACAGTCAAATACACTGACTGACAGAGCAAATGCAACACCAAGAAGGAGTGGTTCGAAAGGGATGAAAGTTGGGGAAAAACAGAGACGGCACGGACGAATAATTGATGTTTATTTCAAACCGATATGCAGGTTACACAATGCGCACGGCATCGACTCAGTAGGATGTAGGACCACCGCGAGCGGCGATGCACGCAGGAACACGTCGAGGTACAGAGTCAATAAGAGTGCGGATGGTGTCCTGAGGGATGGTTCTCCATTCTCTGTCAACCATTTGCCACAGTTGGTCGTCCGTACGAGGCTGGGGCAGAGTTTGCAAACGGCGTCCAATGAGATCCCACACGTGTTCGATTGGTGAGAGATCCGGAGAGTACGCTGGCCACGGAAGCATCTGTACACCTCGTAGAGCCTGTTGGGAGATGCGAGCAGTGTGTGGGCGGGCATTATCCTGCTGAAACAGAGCATTGGGCAGCCTCTGAAGGTACGGGAGTGCCACCGGCCGCAGCACATGCTGCACGTAGCGGTGGGCATTTAACGTGCCTTGAATACGCACTAGAGGTGACGTGGAATCATACGCAATAGCGCCCCAAACCATGATGCCGCGTTGTCTAGCGGTAGGGCGCTCCACAGTTACTGCCGGATTTGACCTTTCTCCACGCCGACGCCACATTCGTCTGCGGTGACTATCACTGACAGAATAGAAGCGTGACTCATCGGAGAACACGACGTTCCGCCATTCCCTCATCCAAGTCGCTCTAGCCCGGCACCATGCCAGGCGTGCACGTCTATGCTGTGGAGTCAATGGTAGTCTTCTGAGCGGACGCCGGGAGTGCAGGCCTCCTTCAACCAATCGACGGGAAATTGTTCTGGTCGATATTGGAACAGCCAGGGTGTCTTGCATGCTGAAGAATGGCGGTTGACGTGGCGTGCAGGGCTGCCACCGCTTGGCGGCGGATGCGCCGATCCTCGCGTGCTGAAGTCACTTGGGCTGCGCCTGGACCCCTCGCACGTGCCACATGTCCCTGCGCCAACCATCTTCGCCACAGGCGCTGCACCGTGGACACATCCCTATGGGTATCGGCTGCGATTTGACGAAGCGACCAACCTGCCCTTCTCAGCCCGATCACCAAACCCCTCGTAAAGTTGTCTGTCTGCTGGAAATGCCTCCGTTGACGGCGGCCTGGCATTCTTAGCTATACACGTGTCCTGTAGCACACGACAACACGTTCTACAACGACTGTCGGCTGAGAAATCACGGTACGAAGTGGGCCATTCGCCAACGCCGTGTCCCATTTATCGTTCGCTACGTGCGCAGCACAGCGGCGCATTTCACATCATGAGCATACCTCAGTGACGTCAGTCTACCCTGCAATTGACATACAGTTTTGACCACTTCTTCTTGGTGTTGCATTTACTCTGTCAGTCAGTGTATTAACAACATCGGCTGAAGATTAACATAGGAATATAAAGTACTTCACTTGTGATTTCTTTCAAGTTTACACAGTTATTTGAATTAATCACTAGTAATAAATCGTAAATAAAGAATTCGATCTTGTGAATTTAGCCCCGTTCACAAATAATAACATTGAAACGAAAACACAGCCTGTTCGAGAACTGTTCTGAGTTCGACGTATTCAGAGATACAAGTCCTATCCTAAGAATCAAGAAGTGTTTTTACACGTAAAACAAAGTTTATTAAACCGCAAAGTCGTGACCAAGTCCTACCGAGAGCGTTATTCACTTTGGGGAAAAATCTATGTTCGATTGTAATGCTTAAATCCGTTAGCTATGCAAGTCACTTGGTTAAGTAGACGTAGAGTTTGACGTTTTACTGTCAGAAAAATCCTATCACCTTTTGCATTCAAACACTTGGTAAAGTAGATGCACACTTTGACGTTAGAAAAATTCCATCACCTTTTGAATGTCAAACACTCGGTTGTGTTTAATCACTTGATAATGTGGATGTACAGTTTGACGTTTCATTGACAGGAAAATTCTATCACCCTTTAAATTGAAACACTGAAATATGTTAAATCACTTGGTAAAGAAAATCGTACTCGTGAGAGAAAATATACAATTTCTAATTGCTCTTGTGCTAATCACATTAACAGTTAATCACTTGAAATGCATCTAGATTAACACGTCTTAATTTGTAGTGGAACTTTCACTATCACACGCAAACGGTGTTGAAATTTCTAAGTCCGATCGAGGCGTTGTAGAGTTAGAGTTTATCACGCGGTCTTTAAAACTCTTTTCGCGAATCGAACTGGTGACTTACATCACGGCGGCGGGGAATAACCATTAGCAGACCGTGCGGGCTCGACTGTGGTACAAATTAGACTGATTTTACAAGCAAATATGCCTCCCTTTTATACTAAATCCTGGAGAATTGAGGTTATTCTCTTTCATTATATATCTATCTTAATCTTCGATGGATTTCTTTCAAACTTGGGAATGATGATCACAAAACGCTGGTCCACACGACGGCATTGTTCATTTACTCGTACGTTAATCCAAACAAAGTTATTAATAATAGAATGTTTGGAATGTTCTCCCGGCCGACATATTTTGACCTTGACCGTGCTCTGAAGAACGTGACGTCACAAGCTCCACGTGCAGCTGACTTGCTTGTAACCGGCTGGATGTTAGCACTTGGCGCGTAGTACGATTCTACATGTCGGGAACTCGGTCTCGGGCAAGCATTCCTGATACATTTCCCCTCTCTCCATGAAAAGGGAAATCCGATCGGGGTTTCCTTTTGCTTAATGTTCCTGATGGTAATAATTCTTTAAGTTAGCTGCATTGTAGATTCCTTCCAGTTTCCGTGCAATTTCCAGAGGTTTCAAATAAGGAGTAGAACATTTCAAATAATGCCATCATTTTCCATCTGCCGGATTACAGTCCTAGTTTCCTTCCAGTGCTTTTCGGGGGCAGGATAAGGTTGTTTTCTATAAGGTGAGGTATCCCTAACATTCAGGTGATACTGAAAATTTTCAATCACACCAGGCTTGTCATTGAAGACGTTTGAATGTTCTTTAAATAACATCTGGGTCGCCTCTGCCACCTGGGAATAAAACTCTGGGCTTTCAGTTACATTGGTAGAAAACATGAAGTCAGTATTACCCAAGTCAAACTCACCTTAGATGATGGGCGCTTCCCGGCCCTCGACTAGTCCCTCTTCATCTGGTCTACCCTCTTCTTCGACAGGCGGAGCATAGCTCATATAGTCTTCGGCATCAATTATGGGGCATCTAGATCCTGATACTTCACATCCTCACTACTGAGCAGCTGTAACTCTACAGAGTAAATATTGAAAAATTTCAAGGTGTTGGCAAGATAGTCAATGATACTACCATACTTGACCAGAAAATCAGTCCCCCAACAGCGTCAAATCTCATCTGTGTGATTACGAGAAATACATGTTCAAAGTGGACACTTCCAATTTCAAATATCAAGAACTCCTGTGTCTTACATTTGAAAAATTTCTCACGTACAATCCCCTTAAACTTAACTTGAGCGACTGCCATTAACCGTACATCCTCTGCCTTCTTTAAATCATTAATCAATCTATCGCAGACTAATGAAGCTTGAGCCTATCGTGACATTAACATCTGCGACACTGGGTTGTATCCTTGGGTTTATAATTGTAGGATCTTCATATAGTAGTGAAAATACTTAATATTCGTGATGCAAAAGATTTCTTCTCCACGTCGGTTTCTCAGGCAATATTATTGCTGGGAAATTCAAAATTTTTATCACGCCCTTCGAATCAAGATTTGGCCCGGACGTCTCATTCCGTCTACCAGTGTTTTCTTGGTACTCCAGTAAAGCAGCACCTAGTAATCCTTCGTATTGATTTCTACGCTGGATATAGTCACGAGTGTCCCTCCACCTTCTTTCAATTTCTGCCCTTTGTGTACCTCGGTCTGGGTTAGTTTATTTATTGGGCACTTTTCCAAGTCTGCTTAAGCTCATTGGGTGTTCTACGCACATATGGGTGTCTTCTAAAGGCGCGTACACATTTGCGAGCATCTTGGGAGCCGAGCGGCTCATGAGTCGCTCATGGAAAACATTATATGTCCGAGCGGCTCGCGAGCACTTCTTGAGCCATTTGGTCGCCATTTCCTCGCAGCATCAGCCTGTGAATTCCATTCAAAGATGTCTGCCATTACCAGAGGAACTTCCGGGTCGTCAAATGAAGTTGCCATACTTTTTCGTAGGTGACAGTGCATTTGCATTCAGCAAAAATGTTATGAAGCCATACCCGGGAGATCATACCTCTGGAACTTACTAGAGAATCTTCAACTATCGATTGAGCAAAGCTCGAAGAGTAGTGGAAAATAGCCTTTGTATATCAAGTTCAGTGTTTCGAGTTTTAAGAAAACGAATGCTTTTGGAGCCCCCTAAAGCCGAAATCATTGTTATGTCTGTAGTAGTTTTGCATAATTACCTGAGGATTCATTCCCCTAACTTACACACAACACCCGGTTCACTAGACCATGAAGCGAACGGGGAGATTATTGACGGAACATGGAGACGCAATGAAGAGATGACTTCCATGAGACAGCTACGAAATATTCCTAGGAGATCTTCTGCTTACGTAAACAATATTAGAGACGAAATAGCTGACTAGTGCACGAAAGATAGAGCTCTGCCATAGCAAAATACGTACGCTTGAAAAAGATAAAGAAAAGGAAAAATACTTCCTGTGTTTTGCGTCTGTCTTGGTTTATTACTTTCACTGAGGAACCAAAGCTTCATACGCAAACCATAGGTTTTGTAAATTTCCGTAGCTCCTTTTAAAAAATCGTGCAAAATATGTATGATTGAATACGGTATTGTATAAATACTACCTATTGAATTGCAATATGTGTCCACTTTTGATATTTATTGTTTATTATATCATTACTTGTTTACAACAATTGTTACTTAAAAAAGATAATAAATGAATACATCAAGTACAAAAAGGAAGTTGAAGCTTCATTTTATTTAAATACGATAGCTAACATCTTCCAGCGGTGCGACTGCTTTTCTCTTTGCTCCTTTTCCTCCGGTGTTATCCCAACAAAGAAATAATTTTCTTCTTACATTCATCCGCGGGTTGTCCAATTGTTGTACTAATATCCCGCCATGCATCCTCTTTCACATTCTTTGTCAGGTGATCGTCATTTTTCGGGACCCATAAAACAGAATGTGTCCGATAAGTGTCTATTAGCGTACGCACATCTTCATCCGACCAGGCCGCCACGCTCACTTTGCCGTACACACTTGCTAGGACGTTCCTTGGCCGTCCACACTGAGCGCGAGCATCCCTTTTGCTCGCCTAGAAAACCGACTCCAGTCGGCTTGCAGTGAGCGGCTCACAACATGCTCGCTTTACTCTCAGTACCCCGCACACATTTGAGAGCATGGTAGTGTGAGCAGCTCATGAGCCACTCGGCTCGCAACATGCTCACAAGTGTGTACGCGCCTTAAATCTTCGGAAGTGAGAGGGCGGATCTCTTCTCTGTTCCATTTCTTCGCGAGGTTCGGGGTTCGACCTCGGCTGTGACTTTATTTCCATGTGGATATTCGTGACATCCTTCAATTTATTAGTCTTCGTTGGGTTCTGCGTGTGAGCACTGTGTAATTTCATCAGAACATCGTCAAGCTGCTCTAAATCTTGAACATTAGCTAGTACGAGAATTTCTTGAACATGTGCTGAAATTGAAGCGCCACTACCTGAATTAACTCATGCTCGGGTAGAGGCGGATCGAAGATCTGCATTTTCCTTAATTGAGGAATGAAAATTCTGAGTAACGTGAGGAATTGATATCCGTACTGTACTTTCTTTAATATAGTTGCAGCTTGATTAAATGCTGAATTTCCGAGTTCCAGAATCTCTTCATTAATGCTTCTTTGAAGTCATCGTACGTCTTAATATTAAATCTGAACGCTGAGTACCACATTAGCACTCTTCCCTCTAAAAGTAGGGAAGCTATTCGTAACTTGCTGTCAGGTCTGACTTGATTTTCCAAAACATTTCTTCAACATTAAGGAGAAATTCCTTCGCGGTATACTCCTCTTTCCCAGAGAACATGGCGTGTTTGTCATCTGACATTCTTATGATAGGAGAAATGTTAGGAGTTTCTCCGCTAGTACCTTGAAAATTTGGCACTGCTCTATCCTTTTCGATTTGAGATACTTTATTACTGAGTGTCTCAATTTCTCCCTGAAGATCAACCTTAATGGTCCTGACCTGTCCAATAATTGTAACTTTTACTTCCTGAACTTCTTTTTCGAGGACTTGTTTGACTTCGGCAACATCGCGGCTTATGCGAATGATCTGTGTGTGCGCGTTATCTAGTTGGATCTAACATGCTTTTTGGTTTCGTCTTGTTTAGTTTCAAGTAAGTCGACTTTGCTAGTTAATTTGTGAAGACCATTCTTAAAATATTATTGACTTTTGTTCCCCTATTTGGTCCTTATAGCCGGCCCCGTGGTGTAGGGGTGGCGTGCCTGCCCCTTACTCGGAGGACCCGGGTCGATTCCCGGCCAGGTCAGGGATTTTTACCTGGACCTGAGGGCTGGTTCGAGGTCCACTCAGCCTACGTGATTCGAATTGAGGAGCTATCTGACGGTGAGATGGCGGCCCCGGTCTAGAAAGCCAAGAATAACGGCCGAGAGGATTCGTCGTGCTGACCACACGACACCTCGTAATCTGCAGGCCTTCGGGCTGAGCAGCGGTCGCTTGGTAGGCTAAGGCCATTCAATGGCTGTAGTGCAATGGGGCTTGGGTTTGGATTTGGTCCTTATTTGCTATCGCAAATATACTTCACCTAAATATGATTTTTTATTTTTTCATTGGTATGACTCGCAATCCTGTTTTTGAGAACACAACTGCATCTAACATCTTGAACTACTTGACCTGAGAAGCCGTTTGCACTTTTACGACCTCTGTTTCCTACATAAAATAATGAATGGCTGTACTAAATGCAATACATTCCAACGTACTTTCCTATACACGTTCTCTCCCACCCAACACGCAACTCATGATGTATCCCATCCGCACTAAACTTACAACAACGCTCTGTCTTCTACCGTCTGTCAGCTATTGCTTACTAACTACCCGATATCGGCATATTCACACCATTCACATCCTGCAAACACAAAACTAAAAGCTTCCTTTTGAAGTCGTCTCTAGGTTTCCCATTCCTTCCGCCCTTCCTTCCTGCTAACTCTGTAACCGACCCTTGCTACTTATGGTTGCCATTGTTGTTACATTATTATTGTTGTTAATTGACTATTGATACTTGATATTGTTGTTTATACCAATTGCTATCTTTTTATAATTATTTCAATTTGTTATATTATTAGTGTAAAATGGCCCTCCATCTACTGCATCCAATAAATAAATCAGTAAAAATGTTGACTTTTATTCCTACCAATTTTTGTTTTACAAAACAGCCTTCCAACGAATGTAGCACCATAGAACTCAGTATACTCACTAACAGCTGTAGCAAATCGTACTCAAACTTTTGTACTGAGATGGTGATTCAAGATATGACATGATTTCTTTACCACTGCCACTACAACTTAATTTGTAAGACAGGAGGGTAAGCCGGAGAAACTTGGTATTGTGTGGTCATTGTATAAATTTGATTACGTTCAAGAAACCTTGGTACGGCACGTGGAGCTCCCAGTAAAAGGCTAGAAACCTCCATTTTCTCCAGGTGATATAATTTTATCTTCGAATAAATTGACATGGTTTCTTAAGTACTCTTCTTTCTTGACTTACCACTGTATACTTATCATTTATAAACCCCACGGGATCCACATTTCAACCCATTAACTTCTTCGCTAGTGACCGATGTGTCTGAAAACGTTCACTCCTTAATCCACTGAGAATAATTAACAAATTGTTTCTCCCACTATGGAATGTTTTACAAGGAAAATTTGTCAGGCGAGGGACCGCGTATATAAATATAACTGATTAGTATTTTCTCAACATCACTCTCAGATATATGAAGGGGGAGCGGTGTATCTACTTCTTCTTTTCTGGTAAGGTATTGTAGTGTAATAGCACTGTACTGTTCACAATTGTTCCAGGCGGACGTACAATCTGATGAATCTGGCAGGAACGGGGTTTCCTTGATGGTCGAACTCTTGAGTGAGAAGTGTGATGCAACTAGAGCTGTCCTTCTCAGAACACTGAGCACTATCAAATGGCCTGAGGAAGAAATGCCAGCCAGTACTGCAGTAGCACCTACAGGTAGTATTGTAGCTACGAGTTCTTCTAGGAGCATGGGGAGGTCATTGGTGCAGACTTACCAGTTGGATGCCTGCTGCAGTAACTCCAAGCATGGAATACAAAAACGCAAAGTCTTCATCTTAACTATTTTGTTAATTAGAGATCTAATAGCCGAAATACGAAGTTCGGTTCATCTCTTCCTGTTAGATTTCAGTATTGGTGTTTTGGTCATCATTCTAAGTGTCTTATTTTGAAAACTTGACATTTTTAAAGTGGAGTTTAGCAACCATATAGCAGCATGGGCTTAATACATGCTAGGTAAATGTTTTTATTAGTAATTGTAGATATATATATTTATTTCCCAGCAGAGGTTCAAGAGCTTTCATCCAAGCCGAGGCACGTGTTACGGCTTAATCTTTATTGTATCTCCAGGACACATTTCTGTCCATAGTTAATCCGATATGTTTAATTTCGTTTGTCCGAGACACAGAGGCAATTTTAATAGTAAGTTAACCAAATCTAGGCCGACTCTTGGTGAAAATAATTGCCTTAGTTTTAGTGGGATTTATTTTCATCTTGTTTCGGACACACAACCCCAGAAATATGAGATCCAGATTAGATCTCAGATTAAAAAATTTGTTAAGATTACCAAAACTATAATACCCCTAAGCTATTAAATTGACCCTGACATTCTACTCTTAAAACGGGTCATACGAACCAAGACGCCGAACACACGTTACAAGATTCCTTTGGCTCACTTATGACCTGTTTTGACGGGAAATCGTAACTGATTTTCGGCCTTTTCCAAATTTAATACCTCGTTCTCACCAATTGCACTCAAAATATAACCGCTGAAAGAGGCTTTTTCTTAAGAAGGAAGTTTCACCCCCCCCCCCACACAACTCCACCAATAGTCTTCCGACACAAAATTAAACTCCACTGCCTCATTGAAGAGGGGGTTTCTTCTCTGACGGGAGTCGAATACCGCCCCTCAGCCAGATTGTTTTTCCCCCGCCAGTGAAAAACCAGAAATATTTTCGGCTCATCGGAATTTATTGGAAACTGATAAGTAAAATTGCCTCGGGAATCTCAAATATTCGCCTTCAAAAAACAAAATTTTCACACTCATCCTAAACATGTGCGATACGAAAAAAGTACCTAATTAGTTACAAGTTATACTCTCTTAATTTGAAAAACCCTGGTTTTCAAAAATGCCTCAATTATTACACAGTCCAAGATTGATAATTGCTTCTATCCGTGCTACATTGCAGTTATAGACACTGAAATATATTTTTTCAATATTTCAGCAATGGTAAACTTCAAGCCATAACACCACAACCTTCTTCCTGTAAAATTTATATCATTCTTGCACTCGATTACTCAACTACATCGTTGCACAGTACACAGAAAAATCAGAATCCATTTTAGCTACAAAATGTCTCGTTCCCAGTAGAGATTGTGTCTGCACGTTCTACTGGACACAATTTGATTAATTTCAGATAGTGTTCAAGCCTATGGATATACGCAAATTCCATGCGTGTAAATCACTGGGCGAATGGTATTCTATAACAGTCTAGTCATTTTAGTCTATTAATATGTCCTTCAGTATCATATGAGGAGTACTGTTGTAAAGAGTGCTATGTCCACAGAACAGAATTTGACAGGAAATATAAAAAACTGATTGCTACCAAACAACGGAATTCTGCTATTCTGCTCAAAGGGAAGTGCAACTTTGTCAGGCGTGTATCAAGAATCCACTGAAAATTAAAACACCTCAAAATTATTTTTCATGAAAATTGTAAAAACGTTCTGGACAATACACGGTTTGATTCACACAATAAGGTTATTCAGTTGACGCAATAGTGAGACATGTAATTTGTCAAATTCCTATATAATCGTATCATAATTTAGGCTTAGAAGTTTTTTTAAGTTACAAATTTACACGGTCGTTGTTAACGGTTCACTCTCACCTTTGACAAACTTCACGTTTTGTTTATCCCTCGGTCCGGATCCAAATGTGCTCATGCAAGTGTCTTTGTAACAATTTCAGTAAAACAAATACCAATACTGGAATGAGGAGTGTGAACATTGCGTCTCCATTTGAATACAGTGGCTCAGACGGTTAAGGCGCTGGCCTTCCAACCCCAACTTGGCAGGTTCGATCCTGGCTCAGTCCGGTGGTATTTGAAGGTGTTCAAATACGACAGCCCCGTGTCGATAGATTTACTGGCACGTAAAAGAACTCCTGCGGGACTAAATTCCGGCACCTCGGCGTCACCGAAGTTAGTGGGACGTAAAGCAAATAACATTATTATTATTATTATTATTATTATTATTATTATTATTATTATTATTATTATTATTATTATTATTATTATTGCCATTTAATACTTCATAAGACCTAGGCTTGAAATAACGTGTCTAATAAAGCAGTTCACTGCTATAGACCTCTATCTTAAAACCAATTGCCATGGCTTCTGCACCTCATACACCTTACCTCGGATTTTAGCTGCCGTGCGTTTTCTTCTTTCTTCTGCCTCTTTCGGTTCCCTTCAGAATGTTCCCCTAAACTAATATCGTGCTCCATCTTGAGGCAATATTACACGTAAGGCTGTCCAGTGTTGTTGTTAGAGACTGGCGCCTAATCTTCAAAGTGTCAACATCCCGCTCTCTTCAACGTAAGAGTATGTATCCGTCGAATGAACACGATTTGCGATGAAAACGTTGGTGGACGAAATACGGTCTGCAACGATAGCTACAGTGGATTATCAGCTTAATTTTAACTACGACTAAGTGCAGTTTCACCAAAATTGATTTAACTGCATAGAAGATCACATGCGAAACTATATATTGTTGATGTTTGAGTCTTCAGTCTATAGCCTATTTTGATGCGCATCTCAATGCCACGGAATCCTGTGCTAAGGTTTTCATTTCTATGTCACTACTACATCCTGCATCCACTCTAATCTACTTGGGCTACTCATACCGTTCTTACCGTCTACCATTTCCCCAAAAAACAACTAAACAATACCTGAGTGTCTTAACATGTGCTCTATCCTTCTATCTATTCGTCATCTTTAGCCAGGTCGATCTCCTCTCATCGAATGGCTTTAGTAACTTATATCTTCATTAGTGATTAGATCTCTCCATCTTGTATAACACCACCTATCGGAAGCTTGTAATCCCTTTCTTTATTAGCTATTTATCCTCCATACAATGGCACGCTTCAGACGAACGTCTTGAAAAAGTATTTGTACTTCCTGTATCAATGTTCGAAGTGATCAAATTTCTTTTTCATACGAAAGACCTTCTTTGGTTGTGCCAGTCTGCATTTTATTTCTTCCTTACTTCTGTTATCGTTGCTTATTCTACTTCCCAAGTAGAAACATTCATCACCGAGCTCGATAGCTGCAGTCGCGTAAGTGCCACCAGTATCCAGTAATCGGGAGATAGTGGGTTCGAGCTCCACTGTCGGTAGCCCTGAAGAGGGTTTTCTGTGGTATCCCATTTTCACACCTGGGAAATACCAAGGCTGTACCTTAATTAAGGCCACGACCGCTTCCTTCCAATTCCTAGGCCTTTCCTGTCCCATCGTCTGTGTCTGTGCGACGTAAAAGCAAACTAGCAAATGAAACATTCATCTTTTTCCTTTAAGACTTCACTTCGTAATCTAATATTTCTTTTAACTTCGTTCAACTGCGCTCAGTTAGGTTTGTTCAGGACTTAATTATTTTCATCTTGCACTAATTCACCAGATCTCTGTTCATACCTTCCAGCAAATTTTCTAGATCGTCTGCAAACTGAGATACAATAACAATATCAACAGCAAATTTCAGGGTTTTGATTTTCTTTTCTTGGATTATGAATCCTCTTCCCAATTCCTCTTTGTCTTCCTTTACATCCTGTTATGTATAAACACTGCATTTTGTGTCATCCTTACTTCTGCTATCGTTAGTTATTTTACTAATTCCTTTAACACTTCATTTCCTTACGTAGGTATTATTTAATTCATCACCTGTCGTCGTTCGACTGCACTGCATTTCTTTTGTTATGGACTTGTTTAGCCATCAATGATCTGTATTTAGGGCGTTCGCCCAAGTGGCAGATTCCCTATGATTTGTTTGGCTCACATTTACATTTATTTATAATTTTGTACCTAGCATTTTCTCAAATAATTTCAACGAACTTCGAAATTTATCGAATTCTTCCCGTCATAATTTATTCCAACCCCCTACTCCTCGTCCTATGAACGAATATTTGCCCAATCTCTCCCCTTGAATTCCAACTTTATCTTCATATTATGATCTTTATTACTTTTGAAAGCTCCACTCAAGATTATTCTCCTACTTATGTCATTCGAAGCCAACTCACCACTGACAGCTCGAAACGTACCACATTGCCGAGAATCTCGTCTTCTTACTCCCAAGTCTTTCCAGCCCAATGTTTGGAACATTTAAGTAACACTACTCCTTTATCGGAAATCACCCAGAACAAATCATTCTGCTTTCCTTTGATTTTTTCAATTCTCCTATCAAGTAGTATTGGTGATTACCAGAGACTTCCCTCTCCTTTACATTCTTACTACAACCCCTAAATACTCTCATAACCATGTGAAGAGACCTGTAACCTTTCTTAACAACCCCGTTAATATGATTACCCCAATGAAGATCATTCCTTATCTTAACACCTAGGTACCTAGATTGTTCCCAATGAAATACTATCACCCCAACAGCACAATAATTAAAACTCGGAGGACTGTGAAACTTACAACTTGAATTTTCATCCCATTTACATTATTACCATTGTCTGCTGTCCATCTCACTACATTGTTCAAGTCCCCTATCAGTCGCTCACATTCCTGCAACTCGTTATACACTACACCTTCTCGCGCTACTTGCCCCTACCACAACACTCCCTGATCCACCTTAAACAACTCCCCTACTCCCTATCCTCCCCCCCTCCTATCCCCCACATGTGCTCAATTTCTGTTCTTCCTTCCTCTTATACTTCATTGCAAGCTAAACAATGTGAGCCTCATAGTATTATTTATCTTACCATTTTTCACTGTTTTTATTTTTATTTCTGACATTACATTATCATTATAGACTGTTATGCCTTTCAGCGTTCAGTCTGCAAGCCTCTGAGAATTTACTAAACGTCGCCACAATCCTCGATTTGCAACTAGTGTTGTGGCCTCATTTACTTCTATACCTCTTATCTTTAAATCGTTAGAAACAGAGTCTAACCATCGTCGTCTTGGTCTCCCTCTACTTCTCTTACCCTCCATAACAGAAACCATTATTCTCCTAGGTAACCTATCCTCCTCCATTCGCCTCACATGACCCCACCACCGAAGCCGGTTTATGCATACAGCTTCATCCATCGAGTTCATTCCTAAATTAGCCTTTATCTCCTCATTCCGAGTTCCCTCCTGCCATTGTTCCCACCTATTTGTACCAGCAATCATTCTTGCTACTTTCATGTCTGTTACTTCTAACTTATGAATAAGATATCCTGAGTCCACCCAGCTTTCGCTCCCATAAAGCAAAGTTGGTCTGAAAACACACCAATGTAAAGATAGTTTCGTCTGGGAGCTGACTTCCTTCTTACAGAAAACTGCTGATCGCAACTGCGAGCTCACTGCATTAGCTTTACTACACCTTGATTCAATCTCACATACTATATTACCATCCTGGGAAAACACATAACCTAAATACTTGAAATTATCGACCTGTTCTAGCTTTGTATCACCAATCTGACATTCAATTCTGTTGGATTTCTTATCTACTGACATCAATTTAGTCTTCGAGAGGTTAATTTTCATACCATACTCATTGCACCTATTTTCAAGTTCCAAGATGTTAGACTGGAGGCTTTCGGCACAGTCTGCCATTAAGACCAAGTCAGCATAGGCCAGGCTGCTTACTACATTTCCACCTAACTGAATCCCTCCCTGTCATTTTATACCTTTCAGCATATGATCCATGTAAACTACAAACAGCAAAGGTGAAAGATTACAGCCTTGTCTAAATCCTCTAAGTACCCTGAATCAAGAACTCATTCTGCCATCAATTCTCACTGAAGCCCAATTGTCAACATAAATTCCTTTGATTGATTTTAATAATCTACCTTTAATTCCATAGTCCCCCAGTATAGGTAACATCTTTTCCCTCGGTACCCTGTCATATGCTTTCTCTAGATCTACGAAACATAAACACAACTGCCTATTCCTCTCGTAGCATTTTTCAGTTACCTGGCGCATACTGAAAATCTGATCCTGACAGCCTCTCTGTGGTCTGAAACCACACTGGTTTCCATCCAACTTCCTCTCAACGACTGATCGCACCCTCCCTTCCAAGATACCTGTGAATACTTTGCCTGGTATACAAATCAATGAGATACCTCGATAGTTGTTGCAATCCTTCCTGTTCCCTTGCTTATAGATAGGTGCAATTACTGCTTTTGTCCAATCTGAAGGTACCTTACCAACACTCCACGCTAATTTGACTACTCTATGAAGCCATTTCATCCCTGCCTTCCCACTATATTTCATCTATTCCTGCTGCCTTATGACAATGGAGTTTATTTACTATCCTTTCCACTTCCTCAAGCATAATTTCACCAACATCATTTTCCTCCTCCCCAAGAGCTTGACTGTTTGCAACACCACCATGATGATTTCCTTTTACATTGAGATGATGTTCAAAATATTCCCTCCACCTCTCCAGTGATTCCCTGGGATCTGTTATGAGTTCACCTGAATTACTCAAAACACTGTTCATTTCCTTTTTCCCTCCCTTCCTAAGATTCTTTATTACTGTCCAGAAAGGTTTCCCTGCTGCTTGACCTAGCCTTTCCAGGTTATTACCAAAATCTTCCCATGACTTCTTTTTGGATTCAACAACTATTTGTTTCGCTCTGTTTCTTTCATCTACGTACAAATCCCTGTCTGCCTCGGCCCTTGTTTGGAGCCATTTCTGATAAGTCTTCTTTTTACGTTTACAGGCTGCTCTCACTTCATCATTCCACCAAGATGTTCGCCTTTTACCATCTTTACACACAGTTGTTCCTAGGCATTCCCTTGCTGTTTCTACTACAGCATCCCTGTATGCCACCCATTCACTTTCTATATCCTGAACCTGCTTACTGTCTACTGTTCGAAACTTCTCACTAATCATATCCATGTACTTCTGTCTAATTTCCTCGTCCTGGAGATTTTCTACCGTTATTCGTTTGCAGACATATTTCACTTTCTCTACCCTAGGCCTAGAGATACTTACTTCACTACAGATCAGATAATGGTCTGTATCATCGTAAAATCCCCGAAAAACTCGTACATTCCTAAAAGATTTCCTGAATTCAAAGTCTGTTAAGATATAGTCTATTATGGATCTGGTACCCCTAGCCTCCCATGTGTAGCGGTGAATAGCCTTATGCTTGAAGAATGTATTCGTAACAGCTAAACCCATACTAGCACAGAAGTCCAGCAAACGCTTCCCATTCCCATTAGCTTCCATATCTTCCCCACATTTACCAATCACCCTTTCGTATCCTTTAGTTCTATTCCCAACTCTCGCATTGAAATCGCCCATTAGCACTATTCTATTCTTGCTGTTGACCCTGACCACGATGTCACTCAATGCTTCATTAAAACTCGTCAACTTCATCCTCATCTGCACCCTCACATGGTGAATACACGGACACATTTATTGTCCTAATTCCTCCTACTGACAAATCTACCCACATCATTCGCTCACTTACGTGCCTAACAGAAACTATGTTGCGTGCAATGGTTTTCCTGATAAAGAGCCCTACCCCAGACTCTGCCCTTCCCTTTCTAACACCCGTCAAGTACACTTTCTAATCTCCTATCTCTTCCTCCTTATCTCCCCTTACCCGAATATCACTTACTCCTAGCACATCCAGATGCATCCCCTTTGCTGACTCAGCAAGTTCTACCTTCTTTCTTCCATAAGCCCCATTAATTTTGATAGCTCCCCATCGAATTCCATTTCGTTCGCCAAGTTGTTTCCAAGGAGTCCCTCGCCTGTCAAATGGGAGTGGGACTCCATTACTCCCATAGGTGCGAGGCTTGCTTAAAGTGTTCTGAGCTCGGTAAATTCATGAAGCAGGATGCTGCCCTACTTGCGCATAGTCCAAGTGAGGATCTCTCCTCTAACGGGTTATGGACCACCGGTGAATTGTATAGTCCTAGCCGCCTGAGCACAAAGAGGGCCACGACTCAGAATATGTCCGAGATGCCCACTCCCAATCCATAGCAACTGGTATCCCGACTCTCAGGACCACTTACTAGGCCACTCAGCTGTTGCCCATGGTTCACAAACTAGGACGTGACTACAGTAACCCACAAACATATTCTAACATATTTTCATTTTTCTATAGATCTCATAAATCAATATCAATACTGATAAGTTCCTTTCTTACAATATACTCTAGGAATTGTTATGTATATCACTATCCAACTTTAGAAGTACCGAAAACAAAATCATGTTATTCGTTGCCTAGAAACAAGTGTATTCCTTGCCTAGCAATAATTGTAAATTATGCTGCATCCTTCAAGAACCTTTTTAACCTCAAGATCTAACATATTGGCAGCAAGAGTGCTCAAGAACGTCACACTGCTTATGATCTCTACAAAATTATCTTCATGGAAAAGTGTTACTTTTCACTGGTATTCTTCAGTTCTTTTAACACTCACAGCAAGAGTGTAAAAACTATATGAACTCCAAATATTCACTTCTTCAAGAAGGTGTTATATGTGTTACAGTTATCCTTTAATGTGTTTTTTATATGTGGATAATTGTGTACTTCTTGCCATATTTCTTCTGTCGGCTGATGATGACATAGACATGTGTCGAAACCGGTCCCAAACAAATTAAACATGTTGTGACATAAATTTTGTGCAACAGTTTATCATTGTATTGAAAAGGTGGAACCACTCTCTCATATAAAGCATACAAGAACTAATGCAGTTGGTATTATTTTCGTTAAATCAATATACACCTGGATTTTTAAAAATAACCGTGAGATACGTTTCTGTCCTCCAAATTTACTCATGTGATAGAGGCAGAAATTTATGTCATAATGTGATATTCCAAATAATTTCTACACTTCACTGTCACCAGAACTTCTCTGTAACTAGGAACACAATTGAGCGTAAGGAACGAATAAAATAATTGATACAATAGACTGATGGAGAGACAAACATGAGAAACTAAAGACAGTACTCAACAAAAGCAAGCGATATTCTGACTTGTGTTGTAGTGAATTCCGTATTGCAAATCATGGAAATCTGTTCTTATTGACACACTAGCTGGTAACCCCGTGCCTCGCTATGGAATTGTACATTGTTTACAGAATTCCAGATGAAGTTGTGTGCACGTTGTGAATGAGATTTTATTAAACTGCATAACAACATTGGTGTTTAAAAATTAAATTTCAGGCGCCTTCCCCCCAAACTACCATTTCATCCAGCGTGGTCCGGCTCCCGGCAGGGTCGGGAATTTTAACCATAATTGGTTAATTTCTCTGGCACGGGGCTGGGTGTATGTGTCGTCTTTATCATCATTTCATCCTCATCATGACACGCAGGTCGCCTAAGGGTGTCAAATCGAAAAATATGCACCTGGCGAGCCGAACATGTCCTCGGACATTCCCGGCACTAAAAGCCATACGCCATTTCATTTCATCCAGTGTGAATAAAGTTATTTATAGCCTAAACCGTAGTGCTTATTTCCCCGACTTTACATACCGATTTTCTTTAAATTATGTCACTCATTTCCTCAAAGCTTGACACTGATAATGAATTAGCAACAAAAATCGAAATTCATGAACATTTCTGTTACCATAGCCGCTGAGGTAAAATGTATTATATATAAGTGATCGGGAATTTAGATCTATATAACTTAAGTTATGTAGTATTTAGCGATACGGACACTAATAACATAGGTTTTTTGTAATTAAATGTTAGGCCTTTCACTAAACTACCATTTCCTCAGGATGAATGCAATTATTTATATCCTAAATTTTAGCGAGTTATTCTCCAACTTTACATACCGATTTTCATTAAATTTTCTTGAGCCAATTTGTTTACGATGTGCGTACATACAAACAGAGAGAAAGACAGATAGTTAGATGATGGAAAATTAAGAAGTGCATTTTATGTTACTGTGGACATGACCGATACAGAAATACCATTCATTTTAAATTCTGAACAGTGCACAGAAAGACTATTATTATATATATCACATAAAAACTTGTTTCAGTTCAATTATGGAACTGGCATGACGCATTTTTAGCAGGTGTTCAAGGTAAACTAATTATCATCACATCATTTGTATATTTTTTCATTGGTAAGCTTTGAATGGATTAACTTAGGGGACGGTAAAAGTAATGCAGCAAAAAAAAAAACCCCGACCAACGAATATGTCCACGTAATTCACCATCTAGTATATCGTCGCTTCACCGGTAAAAGGTTGTAATCCACAAAGCTCTTCCTATCGATTATTCTCCTTAAGACTGGTCACGCCTCCCAGCCACATATGGATATGCAGTCCATCAGAACAAATTTTGTTGTGTTCATTTTCCTATGCCCATGTGTAAACGAAAATTAACCTTACTGTACCGTACTATACGAATGTATGCTTGCATTACGTATTTACGCACTCCTATGGTATAATGCATGTTAGGTTCATTTTCGGTTACTCGACGGCATAGGAAAACGAACACAACGGTCATTGTTCTGATGGGCTGCATATCCATACGTGGCTGGGAGGCGTGACCAGTCTTAAGGAGCTTTGTGGATTACAACCTTTTACCGGTGAAGCGACGATATTATGTAAATATGTTTATAATTCAGTACTTAACGTTCTCAATAGCACACGGTTTCTAGACTTGGGTTGAAATATTAAAATGGCTAATTATCATATCTCGCTTATTTTTGATCATATGAATAAGAACCCCATGATTTCCCTTTATCATCATTAACTAACTGAGGATTGTCTCATTCGTGGCTGAAAATGTTACAAGGAAGGATAATCATTTATGCGGAGCGGGTTGGCCGTGCGGTTAGGGTCGTGCAGCTGTGAGTCTTGAAGATGGTTTTTCCGAGGTGTAGCGTTTCCGCAACTGGCAAACAAAGGGGATGTACCTAATAAGGCTACGGCTCTTTCCTTCTGCCTCCTAGCCCCTTCCTATCGCACCATATCCTGTCCTTAAACTCCGGCTATACTCAAGGTAAAAGCTCGCGATTACGTTCGAAAAATGGGCACAACAAAATCTATTACTAAACTCATGCTAAAAGTATACGGACAGAAAATATGGAGGCATATCTTCTGAATGAGACACGGGTTAACGGGCACGACGAATTTATTTATCCAAAAACATAAATTCACTTCATATTAATATAAGGGGAAAGGTTAAATTCATGTAAAGTTGACACCAAACCGGTCTTAAAAAATGTGACACACACATAAAAATCAGTCACTTGACAGAAAAGTAACTATAAGAGAAAAGGCGGGTAAATAGCCCGTAAAACAAAAATTACAAAATTTAATACATGGAAATTGTATTCGTGTTACTAATTTGATGGTGTAACTGCGCCAGGTAATTTCTAAGTCCGCTTGCTCGCAGGCACAGATCTTAATCGTCCAAGTTAATGCTTCAGCGATACGAATACACTAGTAAAAATCTGACTGTACATATTAACAATCCGTGATATTTGGACAAAAAAAATACTGGTCCTGATCATCCTTTCCAAAATGTATCACTGATTCTAATTATGAGCCCGTACTCATATGAAAATGGACCGGACAGAACTGGCATTCCTTCAATTTAGCCAGCGAGCTACATACATCCCAATTACACAACACAAGACAGAAAATGAACAAGCAAGGTACACACACAAATGGAACCTGTAAACAAACACATACAAAATGCATAAAACAAGATACGGGCATCGATCCCGACATGCGGAGGCTGCGTAGGCTTGCGTCTAAACAAGACACAACAGTTCCGTCTTTCCCTCTCCACGTGGGTTGGCTGGTCAGCTGTAGGATCGCAAACATTATCTAACAAGGGCAAGGAATACAGAGTTCTTGGAATCATAGCGGACCCTTGTAAATTCACTTTCCCTTAAGAGAGTGGAACACAGCCATCAGCTGTCAAAAGGGCCAGCTCACTGGGGTAGCTTACACAATTGGTCGGGCCTGTCACCGACAATACATCTCGCAAACGAGGAACAAAATTTCTCAGTTATATACGCATAGTCATTACATTCATAAGCAACTCACCGGCTTGCTTATTAACCCCCAGTAGCAAATACGCATTCTCGCCTTTTTCACATATATTTAGCCCCATCAAGATACCTCTGGCATATCTAAACTCACATTTCACATATCCTTGGTTCGATCCCATGATATGACAGAACTTGCCTCCTTCCCAATACTTTGTATAAAAGATCCTGCTTTACCTCAACGGTGCACAAAATTATACCGCGCATCTTGTAGTGTCTGAAAGGTCCATGCTTCGTGCACAGACAGACATCCTAAACCAGGGCCTCTCAAACGCCCAAACTCTCACGCGTGCAGAGCACGGTGCATAGGCTCTGTGCACTGTGCATCGGTACGCTTCGCCTCAACTCGGCTTGACTCGGATGGTGTAGTGTGCTGAGAGCGACGAAGCGTTTGGTGGTAGACGACGTGCTTATCAGTGAAATAGATAAGCGCACGACAACAACATAATAATGGAGCAACCTGTTTCGAAGAAAGCAAAGACTTCAGAAAGTCCATTTCAATCGAACTGGGAACTTCCGTATTTTTTTTTGTTTGTTTGTCGTGACGATAACGCCAAATGCTTAATCTGTGGGACGATAATTACGTGCGTAAGAAAATCGTCTATTGAAAGACACTACAACACACTACATTCGGAAAATTATTGTGAAATCATAGGAGACGTCAGAGAGAAAGAATTAAGGAAGTTGAAACAGCTTGAAGAAGAGCATTCTATATCCACAAATGAGGTTTGTTCCAGTACTGTAGCATTTTCATTTTGGTTACGGGTTCTGCATTTCTTAAAAATGATGTTTACAATCCTCTCAAACATGTATATTTCTAATTAACTTTTTACATTTTTTTAATAACACTGGTAACCTTGTCCCATACAACTGTGCGTCTCCGCTCACCACACGTAAAGATTTCGCAGGGGGGGGGGGAGAAACAGCAGTGAAGGTGAGGAACGCGGAGACAGGCCGAACGGGGAGACAGGTGTAGGGAGAGAGGAGTGGGGGGTCTGCACTCTGGTCAACCAAGCGAAGTCGTCTTTTGCACCGTGCACAGTGCATGCACCACGCCCATGCACCCTGAGAGGCCCTGTCCTAAACTAATGATGTACTAATTGTTCTGACATTTACACAACGCTGGGAGCGTACAGCCTATTTGATATTATAAGAACTCTACCCAACATCTTTGTCATAAACAAAGTGAAGAAGAATAGAATAAACTAAGCAGACAAAGAAAAATATATCTATCACTAACATACCGTTACCTTTTCTTCTCATCTAATTAAAATATATACACTTCATACGGGCAAAAACATGCATACCAGCACTGAACACATTTACGTTAATAAAACTGAACAAAACAAATGCCACTCTGGCTTACATTTAATCACTGAAATTTTAATTAGCAAAACCCCTAAACTAGTGTTTTTATATCCCATAAAACATGCTTAAATGGACACAGGAACTTAAATTTTGCCATCAGCAATGAATCGCATGTCCGCTGTGTCACGATTTGCCTTAGCCCATCATGACAGCATTCATCAAGTGTTGAACAGTCATGGTCTCGAATTTTGGTACTGCCATAGCTGTCTTTCTCTCGTGCCTGGAAACGTCTGCAATGATGCTATATGTTAAGGCCTCTTCTTCACCGCTTAGCGTGAACTAGCACAGGATAACGATCTTAATGCTAGTCTGTAACTGGCTTAGCCTACGTGCAAGCTTTTGTCCGACTTGGGCGTCATTAATTTAAGGAGCAAAACCCAGTCGACCTCAGTCCTTCTCAGCGGTTACATATATGCGGAAACGCACACGTTATTTCGCGACTCGCGAAAGCGTACCGAAAGTTTGCGCTTAAGTTTAGCGTTAATTATACTTGGAATTTCACTCGCAGGTATCGAGTACTAGTTTTCCAGCTTAACGTATGTATTAATATCTGAACTACGCCAGGCCGCACTTGGCGTTCCAAAATAGTTAATTAAATTCAAGATAAAAATAACTATCTCTGAAGTACTGTTAGTCACAAAACAAATAGTAATTAATAAGTTCTGAGACGCGCACACAGCGCGTAGCAGACTCTGAAATACACAATGAAAATATCAACTGTCACGGAGAACGACACGCACCGCGTGCAACCGACTGGATGAGATTTCTAGCGAATGAATGAGAGCGCCTCCCCCTCTACGGACACTTATATAGTCTCACAGAGCATCCGTTGCAGAAGGTAATTCCCAACAAACATAGAGATTGGCATCCTAACCGTCGACTGAGTCCGAACGGTCTCTCGTTTAAATGAACATTTCTATAATAGCGCACAAGTAACCATTTTTATCACTTACAGGTAGATGATAATTCTGTTCTCACTTTCTTATCACTTCGGACCTGTGGTATCTTAGCTCAATGACGGACATATCGGTTCAAATTCAAATGATCCCAGTCTTGGGAAAACGATGTTTGTCAGCCTGATGTACCTGTTTAGTGCTTCTCCACGTTCAAATTACCACCCCCTAGCTCGTGGAGGTTGGATTTGAAAGCCGGAGTACGGGTCTACATGACTGGATACATAGCGAACGGCTCAATTCAAACTTGAAAAGTTCGTTCGTACAGGAAAAATACTGGGTCCACCTAGCCTATGTCACGGCTCTCCAGGCTTCCTGCCTTCATTACCAGCGTCTTGAATATGCGTTAAATAAAATATTTCTACAGTGTTATGAGTAATTAATTATGGCATATGGTGATATGGCTCACTAGCTCATCGTTGCCATAAGCAAATACTAAAAATCGATAGAGTTTATACTTAAGAGATGTAGTGAATCGTGAATGCGATGTAACTGAGTGAATAATTGCTAATAGACTGTTTCTACGAAAAAGGGAGAGAACCACTTTCAACGTGAACTATATCAAAGCAGAGAGGAGAAAGGAACGTAGCTCAAAATGATCTTATTTAAGTGGGACTGTTTATCAATCATGACCTCTCTACATCAACAGTTATGCCGCTACCCGGCTACCGTCATTTTCCCGGTATGGGATATTACAAACATCTTTCCAACGGAATGAGCTGGACAGAAGCAGTTGAGGCTTGCCGGAAGGAAGGCACGCGTATGTTGCTGGTGGAGTCCTGGGAAGAGATTGAGACTCTGTTGGAGTGGACTCTATGTTGTCCGTGGGTTGGAGTACATCGTGAGAATTCTCCTCGACCTTGGATTAATGCCTTAGTTAAGTGCAAAACATTCAATTATATATGAAGACAATTTATTTCTAGCCAATGGTTCAAACAATTAATATTTTCGGATTTACTTACGGTATCCCTTCATTATTTGTATTTATTTATTTGTTAATTAATTAATTAATTTAGCATATGATATATACATGCATGATAATGTATACATGCATGATAACCGGTTGTAAAACACTTCCGCAGCTAATATGAAGCATAATAAGAACAACAACATCGAAAGGGAAATACAAATTCATTGATTTAAACAATTCATATAGAAATGTATTTGCACAGTGAATATGGCTGAACTATTAGAGAGGATCCACTCCACTCACTCGGGTGTATTTGAAATGAGATCTTCTACGTTGCCTGAGAAAGCTCGAGTGGTAATTTTTGCACGATATGCCACACTGTCTGCTGAACTTCACCGTAGTCAGAACAAGGCGAATCTGACCATCCCCAGCTGTGTAGAGTAGACGCTGGTCTGTCCACTCCAAATCTTAACTGGTTTAATCTACTCAGTGTTTGGCGTGTAAGTTTTGTGGAATATGTACTATTCCTCGAGGTGGAGACAGAGATCAATATTTGAACACTTGGCAGTGGGTTTGAAGCAGGTGGATGCTGTCTTCATGGCAGTTGAAAAAGTAACATGAACACAATCTCCATCTTGGAACACCATGTGTATTTTTTGTTGTCGGCTTAAAAATAATAATTAATCTAACCTAAAATTACAATACACAGTTTTTCTAACACACCGGACTACCAAAAGGCCCAGCCTTTATAAGAAACAAGTATGATAAGGCACTGACGAATGTGAATATTCAGTAGAGTTAGTATCACGTACAAACTGTAAGTAACACGCACAACTTTCTGATGGGGCGCGTAACGACAACAGAACTGACCCCGACGAGGGTGTCATTACCGGCATGAATTGCTTCTACTAACCCTCGTTTCCATCGAAGAGACGGTAGGTTGTTATCCTTTATCAGCACCGGGTCACCCGGGCGAAGTTTGGGATGTCTTTGCGACAACTTGGGACGTTGTTGCAGTGCACTGATGTAGTTGTTATACCAGGTCTGCCAGAATTTTGGATTCATGGTAAAGGCCAGAGGAAAGTGTAGCTTCCACAGAAGTCCCAGTCTCATCTATGACAGTGATAGTATGGAAGCTGCTGGAGATTCGGTGGTGATGTGTAATGCCATTCACAGCACGGCCTGTGCGCCTGAGTGTCATGAAAGGTGTTGCTCGTAGGGTTAGTTATGCTACAATAGCACAGTCTGGCCCAGTAAGGAAATAATTAATGTTATTTGTTTTACGTCCCACTAACTACTTTTTAAGGTCTTCGGCGACGCCGAGGTGCCGGAATTTAGTCCCGCAGGAGTTCTTTAACGTGCCAGTAAATCTACCGACACGGGGCTGTCGTATTTGAGCACCTTCATATACCACCGGACTGAGCCAGGATCGAACCTGCCAAGTTGGGGTTAGAAGGCCAGCGCCTTAACCGCCAGTAAGGAAAGCAAAGGCAAACTACCTCACTCATCGCCTTGCCTAGTACGCCTCATTTTGGTGCGGCCATTGGTTTTTTGTGGTTTCCCTATAACTGCATATCCTTTGGTGGTGCTATTTGAGGATCCAACCAGCCTCTGGGCTGATGACCTAACAGACAGACACAGTCAGGAAGTGCAATGGGGAGCCTCTCCAAGTTGAACTCTGTTCTGATGAATACATATTTCTGTGTCCTCTGTTTCACTAACTGTGAATATTCTCCGCTCAGTGTCCATGCTAAATGGGTATCTTGAAGTGTAAGGTATCCTGGTCGCGTATTCCTTATGTATGTATGTTTAGTCCTCAGCCCGAAGGCTGGTTGGATCCTCAAAAGCTCTGCCATCAGCTGTCATAGATGGCCTAGGCATCACTGAAGAGGCATACTAGGGAAATGAGGAGTGAGGTAGTTTCCCGTTGCTTCCCTCACGAGCCAGAAGTTGCCATTACATATCAGTCTGCCAAGCCCACTGAAATGTATGCACCAACCGGCCCTATGAGCAATATTTTCACACCATTCATAGCAGGGACTGGCTGCAGAAGGAATGGTATTACTAGCATCACTCATACCTCAGTCACTTTCATTTTGTGAAAGCCAAGGATAAAGCTGAGACAGATCAATGAAAGTAACAAAATTGCTCTAGCCCATACCAGAAGACATAGTGCACTGTAAACACTAGGTCCCGCCAGCAAAGGCATGTGAATTCCTTACAGTTTTCATAAGCTGAGAGCCTTTAGTCGTGGTGAGCATTGTTTTAGGAGGAATTACAACTAGGCGACCATCCTCTATATAACACTATTCAAAGAGAAAAATGGAAAAAATCAGCCATTTCGAGAAATGAACGTATCGGTCAAGGAAAACGAAGGGCCACGAAGGGCGTGAAAATGGAAGACTCTCTGGGCCTCGGTACCTAATAACTTCGGGGTCCCAAAATAACAAATGTTGTCCAACGGAGGTCGATAGGATAGATGAAAGTGAGGAGTCCGGCACAAGTAATTGGAAGGAATGCCAGGCCTCAGATAAGTGCTCCGTGGTCGCCAACCAATGCTCCCTATTTGAGAGCTCCTCGGTTCGCTTTTAGTCGCCTCGTGGGTCAGGCAGGGGAAGATGAAAATCTCGATCGGCAAGGACGACGTCTTGCGGGATATTCCATTTCCTGTAGTCTATGCAAGAAGTGGGAAAATTACCTGTTATTTTGGGTGGAACAACACATTCCATGCTGAAGTGAAAGTCGGACACATTCAAGTGGACTTCAAAATATTTATGGTAGTGTCGGCTTCAAATATGATGTTTCGAAACGCTTGTAAGGATATCGTAGTTGTCTTTTCAGTCCCAACTGTTGCACTGCCTATTCAACTAAAAAGTTATTTAATGAACTACAATCTAACATCCATAAATACGAAGTCAGTTTTCATTTTCTTTAATTTTACTTCATTATTTATTTATGAGTTGACTGTCTAACGTATCTTTCATTTCACATGCGAGCAGGAACGGAGATAACGACTGAGTGTTCCTCCATTCGCAGGTCAACAGATGAACTCGACGGACCAAGTAATTGTATGGCACTGAATGTAATCCCGCAGGGGACTGCTAACAGAGAATGTGATGAGTCGTTTCATGTGATTTGCGAACAATCGCCGTAACGTGCGAGTTCTTCATCCTGGGTCATGTGTTCTTTAACAAAACTTGTAATGATGAAACCTATTTTTGTTCAATTATAGCATAATACGCTACGGTAATTAAATATCACTCATTGAATACAACAACGACATATCTCAAAAACTGTCTTTCAGGTGCAGAATTTGAAAGTTCCAAAAGGGCTGCGATTTCCAAAAAGGAAAAAAATCCCGCTTACCAACACCATGTTTGAATATTTGACAAAATAAAGCATTGCAGTAAATATGAGTGTACGAAATTTAATTTAGCTCTTCCCAAAAATACATTATGAGGCTCAAAGTAGGCCCCGTGCACACTTAAATCATTGTTGCGGTTAGAGTCATGCAGC